>NC_057801.1:104432677-104722366 GCF_018294505.1 Triticum aestivum | reverse complement strand
GGCGGTTGAGTAGGGGAATCGAGGGTGCGGGCGGTCGGCGGCGGCGGTCGGTGGACCGGGGGGTGCTCGGTGGCGAGGGGGACTGGATCTGGCGAGGTGGGATAGCGATCGAGATGGAGGGGGATCGAGATCGAGTGTCCATGAAATTAAAAAATATTCATGATAGTTCAAAAAGTGCCCATGAAATACAATCGAGAAATGAAGGCTACGATTTAAATACAATCGATCTTAGCTAGCTATCTGTTCACATTCTTCTTGCCCTTCTTTTTCGCAAATGGAGTTCTTCTGTGGAACAGACGTCCTTTAGGTAGGGTGGTCCTGCTTCTTCTTGTGGTGTATGCTGCTACTTCATCATCGTCATCATGTTCGATCCTCGGGTCAACGTAGTTATCGAAGTCTTGCTCATTGGCTACTCCATCCATTCCGATGATCTTCCTTTTGCCTCTCCTCACGACAACACGACTGGGCTTTGACGGGTCGGTAATGAAGAAGCATTGGTCCACTTGGGAAGCCAGTACCCATGGCTCATTTTTCGCGGTGACGTTTGCGCCCGCGGTCTTGGATTTGGCTTCGGGTATAACCATGGTGGTGAAATACCTGTCTTCTTTTAGGACGCTCTTCGCCCATCTGACACGGAACATCGGGACCTTCTCTCCAGCGTAGCTCAGCTCCCAGATCTCCTCGATCCTTCCGTAGTATCTGTCCTTATCATTACCTGTGTAGGATTCCATCGTTACCCCGGAGTTCTGATAACCATCGCTCTTCATGTCCTTGGCCTCGGTGTAGAATGTGTAGCCATTGATATCGTACGCCTCATAGGTCATCAGGTTGTGCTCGGCGCCCTGTGACAAGGCGAATATGAGTTGTTCTTCCGCGGAAGAATCCTCATGTAAAGGGTACGACAGAAGCTTCTGCTTGAACCAACGCGTGAAACATGAGTTGTGCTCTTTGATTATATCTCCGTCCGTCCTCTGTTGGCCCCGGTCATTGTACGTCTTCTTAATAAAGGTTTTGTGCTCTACCACCCAAGGATCGACCACGTCTATGTGTTGTAGCGCGACTAGGTTTGCTCTTTCAAAGTCGGTGAGTCGACCCTCTAAGTCGACATGCATTTCACGGCGACCCTCACGGTGACCCCATCCAGCGAGCCTGCCGAGGTGCGTGTTGACGGGCAGACCAACGGGGTTCTCGATGCCTAGATAATTCGTGCAGTAGGAGATGCACTCTTCGGTCAGAAAGCCCCTGGCTATACTTGCCTCTGGACGTGACATGTTGCGAACGTATCCTTTGATGACACCATTCATCCTTTCGAATGGCATCATGCTGTGCAGGAACGTCGGCCCGAGTTGGATGATATCCTCCACTATATGGACCAGCAGATGCACCATAACATCGAAGAATGCGGGCGGGAAGTACATCTCAAGCTCGCATAGTATCACCACGATCTCTTCCTGTAGCCTTCTTAGTTGCCTCACGCCAATCGACTTTCGAGAGATGATGTCAAAAAAGTTGCATAGGCCAAATAGTGTTTCACGGACGTGCGCGTCCATGATCCCACGGATTGCAACTAGAAGTATCTGCGTCATCAGCACGTGACAGTCGTGAGACTTCATCCCACTGAACTTCTGCTTCGCTGGGTCTAGGTATCTGCTTATCTTCCCCGCGTAACCGTAAGGAAGTTTTACTCCTAGGAGGCAGGTGAAAAACTGCTCGATCTCCTCCTGACTTAGAGTGAAGCACGCGGGAGGGTAGTCATTTCCGGTCTTCTTGGCCTTTTTGCCTTTGCGACGACTTTCTGTGTCCTGCTTCGCCTCATCATCATCATCATCATCATCATCATCATCATCATCATTAGCGTGAAGCTCCTGCCTGATGCCCATTGATTTCAAGTCTGCCCTTGCTTTCGGCCCGTCTTTGGTCCTCTCTGGCATGTTGAGCAGGGTACCAAGCAGACTCTCGCACGCGTTCTTTGTGATATGCATGACATCAAGGCTGTGAGGCACATGGTGGATCTTCCAGTACGGCAAGTCCCAGAAAACAGACCTCGTTTTCCATACCTTCAGCAGCGGCTCTGGCGCCTTTCGCTTCTTTCCCGGCTCTGGCACCTTTTGCTTCTTTCCCGGCAGTGGGCAGTCTTTCCAATTTTTCAACATCTTGTCTATTTCCTCGCCGCTCCTCGTACACGGGCGTTTTCGGGGTTCGGTTTCACCATCGAACAGATCCTTGCGTTTCCTCCACGGGTCATCGTCGCGAAGCCACCTTTGATGTCCCATGAACACGGTTTTCGAAGACCCGGGATCTCTCTCTAGCTGGCGATACGTTGTGTCATGCATGCACCTTACGCATCCAGAAAATCCGTGGACTACCTGCCCCGCAAGATATCCGTAACCGAGATAGTCGTGCACCGTCGTGAGCAGTGCGGCTCTCATAGGGAAATATTCTTTCTCTGCGGCGTCCCACGTATTGGCTGGCATTTTCCACATCGTGTCAAGCTCCTCTTTCAGCAGCCCCATATACAGATTGATGTTGTTCCCTGGTTGTTTCGGCCCTTCAATTAGCATACTCATGTGAATGTACTTCCTCTTCATGCACAACCAGGGGGGAAGGTTGTACATCCACACAAACACAGGCCAGGTGCTATGTGTGCTTCTTTGGCTGCCAAACGGATTGACTCCATCGGTGCTCGCGTCTAGCACAATGTTCCTTGGATCGTCCCCAAATTCTGGGTATTCGAAGTTCAACGCTTGCCACTGGCTCGCATCCTTAGGGTGACTCAGCATCTTGTCTTTTTTATCTATCTCCGGATCATTTGCGTCATCTTCTCGCTTCTTCTCCTCCCTATCCGCGTGCCAACGCAGGAGCATTGCTACCTTAGGGTCCACGAAATACCGCTGCAGACGAGGAGTGATCGGAAAGTACCACACCACTTTTCGAGGAGCTTTCTTCCTCTTCTTGTATCGAGTGACGCCGCACACCGGACATATGGTAGACTCCGCGTGCTCGTCCCGATAAATGATGCAATTGTTCATGCACACATGGTATTTCACGTGCGGTAAATCCAGAGGACATACGATTTGCTTCGCCTCCTCCAAACTGGTCGGGCACTTGTTCCCCTTGGGAAGACGTTCGTGCCAGAATGACATGTTCTCGTCGAAGCATGCCTCGGTCATTTTGTGTTTTACCTTCATCTCCAGAGCCATGAGCGTTACTTTCAGGCGGGTATCCTCGGGCCTGCATCCTTCATACAATGGAGTAACCGCGTCTAACTCATGTTGATCCATCTTGCCTTTCTCTCGGGCGGCAGCTCTTGCATTATCCATCTGCTTGAGAAGCAGCTCTTGAATATGAGGGTCCTGCACCCAGCCCATCGATGGTCCAGCGTCGTCTGCTCCGCCGGCATCATCATCTTCATGATCATGCCCGTCGTCTGCTTCGGCATCTTCCTCATCATCATGTCCTGCATCTTCTACATGATGACTGTGTACAGCATCACCGTCGTGATCAGCTCCTGGGGATTCTTTGTCTTCTCGCCCGCCCGAGCCGCGGTGGTTGTCTTGCTGCCCTTCCTCATTTCTTGCCCGGCCCCCATGGACGACTTCGTAGCCATCTTCATCACCTTGCCACCGATAGCCATCCATGAAACCACGCAAGAGCAGGTGGTCCCGCACCTGCCCGGAATCCGGGTCCGCAATAAGGCTCTTCAGCTTGCATCTTCGACACGGACATCTTATCTCTGTCTCGTTCTTTTGAAGCATCTCGGCCTTCGCGGACCTCAAAAACCTATTCACGATGCCTTCGGTCATCGTGCGGACCATGGTCGCCTGCGGGGTAGAGCAAAACGATATTTTAGAACCAAGAAAATTTTTGGCATGACTTTCCCTAAAAATAGGACCAAAAAGAATGCTTAATGCCAAAATTCTCGCCGAAACGGAAATGAATCAACATTCCGGCAAAATATTGGCAACTATCGCATTTCAAATACCGGTACACCTCCAAACACAAACACATATGCAACACCACAAACATATGCAACACCACGAACATACATAGATCTAGCTAGGCCATAAAAAGTGCGTGTGCACATTGTTGTAGGGAGAACAACATAAATATAGCTTCCCCCCTTACTTACCTATCAAAACAAGGTAATTTAACCACTTAATTTGAATGAATCTATGGTGGAAATGAGGTGAAAAAGAGGAGGCACCCGAGACAAGGAGGAGGCGGTGGAGAGAATGAAGTGGGGGGAAATTGAGTGTGGGTAGGAGAGGCTGTCCAAAATATCTTGTTGCTGCCCACTTAATAATGGCGCACCAACCATAAATGCGCCATTAGTAATCCAGGTTACTAATGGCGCACCTTCTGGTGGTGCGCCATTAGTAGTTTTGCAAAAAAAACATACTAATGGCGCACTGCTCCAGAGTGCGCCATTACTAGTTTAAACTAGTAATGGCGCACGGTGGAGAAGTGCGCCATTAGTAGTTTTGCAAAAAAAGGAATAAAAAATATAATAAAAAAACAACATTAGTGGCACACTTTCCGACAGGTGCGACATTACTAGTTACAACTAGTAATGGCGCACATCGTCTGGATGCGCCATTAGTATGTTTGGACAGGCGCACTAGTTCAAAAAAAATTGATACTAATGGCGCACCTTGGGCCAGGTGCGCCATTAGTAGTTTCAACACTAATGGCGTACCAGAAGGTGGTGCGCCATTAGTATATACTAATGGCTCACCGCCTCTCTAGTGCTCCATTAGTGTCAATCCCATCTATAGCCCTTTTTCTAGTAGTGCGGTAGGCGGGGCAGTTCCACCTAGTCGGTTCGATAGAGACGCGAGAAGATGAGGGAGTAGGCTACTGCAAACGTAGGGCTATGTGATTTGATAGCGAGTTACTGGTGGACAGGTGGGGCCCCGTGATTTGACTTGCCATTATCATTTTAACTGCGGCGCTACGATTGGCATGAGTCTACCGATTCATGACCACCTCCATACAGGTGCCTCTCCCAATGCTCCACCATGTAGACTGTAGTAGAGGCTGGCTCTTGCATGAGAGCCCACTTCTCCACTTTTTCCTTGCCTCTCTTTCCTCCAAATATGCAAAAATGCAATGTAAAGCGCACTATTGTACTTAGGTTGGTCGTAATGGAGAGTATCATATACTACTATCATGCATATGATACTTTTGTATGATACTACTCCCATTACAAGCAGCCTTACTTGCTCCTACATGTGCTAAGCTTGCCACATAGGCAAAAAGTCCGACGTGGCAAGTTAATCAAGAAGAGAGAGACTAGTTTGGTGACCCAAGGAAGAAACGGTGCTAAGCGCGTGTACCTAGGTGAAAAGACAATTTTGAGTCTATAGCTAATTAAATGAAGCAAACTTAGCAACAAAAAACTAATAAGCACACCATTTCATTGGAAGAGGTCACTCCTTGGAAAATGCAATAAATACTACTCCCTCTGTCCCATAATATAAGAACGTTTTTGGCACTATAGTTGTGTCAAAAACGTTCTTATATTATGGACGGAGGGGGTACGAAGAAAGAGATAGAGAGAAGTAAAAAAAACTTATAGCCAACCTTATAGCTAACATTGTTGTAGTATGAGTGACTAAGTGATGACATGCCAACATTAGATAGCCTAACGCACCGTGTTAAATCTCCAAGGGCGCGACCGCGCGAGCGATGCGACGGTCGTGGTAGGCGCGACCATGATACGGGCTGCTGGCATCACGCCATGCAACTGTTCAATCTCAGATCCAAGGGCTCTTGGAAGCCCGTATCATGGGATTATGGAAAGCCACTACCCTACCGTTCGCACGCTGGCAGTTCGCTCCTACTCGTCCCCACACGTCCTTTAATACTACGGCGGTTTCCTCCTAGTTGTCCCATCCTTTCACATTACGGCAGTTCCACTAATCCTAACCGTCCTCCTAAATACATGGCGTCCCAAATCTCCACGATCAGCGGTGAGTACAAGGTTAGAGCCATCACCGGCGATGAGTTCGACGTCATCTACACCCGTTCTTCCGCGACGGTGAAAGGATGCCTTTCTCGCTTCAAATGCATGTTCGAAAACTCATATGATGAGTGGGTCGCTGGGCTAGATGTTGAGGCCTCCTTTGGTTCATAGGGTAGGAAAATCATAGAAATAGGAAAGTCATAGGAAATGAGATGACATGCATCTCAAATCCTATGAGTAGGAATAGGAAAAGGGGTGTCCTTTGATTCACATCATAGGATTTTTTCCATTGAGTCTACGCTAATGTTTATTTTCCTATGAAATGTGGAGGATAAGAAGAATTCCTCCATAGGCATAGGATTTCATTCCTACAAACCAAAGGGCTCTAAAGGAATTTTTCCTATAAAAATCCTATCCTATGAAATTCCTACAAAATTCCTTCAAACCAAAGGAGGCCTGAGTACACCATGTACAAAAGTGGAGTATATACATTTTTTATAAGGCTAGAGGGCGGGGCAGTCTAGCTTGGTCGGTTTCACGAGAGGCGAGGGCCTTTGTGATTTGACGGCTCATTACTGCTGTCAAATTGAATAGTATTGTGCCGCCCGCTGCACGCCCGGCTGAACACGCCTCCTCTCCTCCATCAAACCCCTCCGTTAAACCCGCATGCAAACCGAGAAACCTACTCTGGCTACACGTCCGTTTTTGAGCGGGCCGGAATTAAACGCAACACGGGCTGAGCTCCTCCCATCCGCCCTCTATTTACATGAGGCCAGACAGACAGCGGGCAAGAATCGCACCCCGCCGCCGCTCCCCCATCTCCTCCTTCACCATTTTCTCCACTCTTCCAATGGCTTCCGAGGAGTCGTTCTCTGGCATATTACCCGACTGGGAGGCCCGCCGAGCCCTCCGGATACGGGCGAGGCCGCTCGGCGCTTCACCAATCTAGCTTGGCCCGACGGAGCCAGTTGCCGCCCCAAGCAGGTGTGTGGTTCAGCAACTCGCTGCTCCAGTTTAGCTCGATGAGGAGTGGCGAGTTGCTCCACGCTGGCATGGCGGCGAATACGCCAGTACGGGCGTCCTCGCTGCCGCATCGTACTTGGCCACCAGTGTCAATGGTGGCCGCACCTTCCGTGCCTGCGGCCGCGCCTCCCGTGCCTGCGGCAGCGCCATGCAGGCAGAGACAGAAGTCGGGTGCGTGGAGAGCGACGAGTCGGTGGCCAGCTTCTCCGTGTCCACCGCCGTCATCAAGGAGAAGTAGAACACGGGAGGCCGCCACCACTTGGGTCCCATGATGGCCACCGCCGAGGCGATGAATGCGCCTTCAGGTGGTTTCTTTGCTGCTTCGTCTCTTCCAAGGACCTTCATCGACCCCGCAAGTGTCTACCGGACATGAGGAAGACAAAGGGATCCGCGGGTGTCCATTTAGATTATGTACTCCCTCTCTAGCTGGCGGGAAATATTTGTTCTAAGAATGGATAAAATTGCATGTATCTATAACGAAAATAAGTCTAGATACATCCATTTCTAGGACTAGTATTTCCGGACGGAGGGAGTATTAATTATACCAAGAGAGCCGGATTGGCACCACTTAGTTCATGTAAATGTAATGAAATCCATCATGTTTATATGAAGATCCAGCTTTTTTATACGAAATCCTTCATGCTTATATGAAATCAGTCCGTGTTTGCACCAATTTCATCTGGTTGGTTAGAGTTGTGAAAATGTATACCGCTGGCGTTTGATGTCGTCCTACGCAGAACGAAGAAGGAGGAAATTTGCCGGCTGCTGTTGGAGATGCTCTTATGCTAGAAATAATAGAGTGACATCCAATCCATTTGAGATAATTGCATGTATGATTGTCCCTCTATAACAAGTTAATTGCAAGTACAGTGTACACGTGACTTGTAGGGTGGCTATAGCTTCGTACAGAAAGTTAAAAAGAAACAAGTCCATCCTTAATCTTGTATTCTAAGTACTCTATGGGTTCCACTGTCAGTACAGTAGTGAAAGAAGTATATATTACTCCCTCCGTTCCAAATTAGTCGTCGCAGAAATGGATGTATCTAGAACTAAAATACATCTAGATACATCTATACATGCGACAAGTAATTCGAAACGGAGGGAGTAAATAAGTACTCCCTCCGTCCAGAAATACTTGTCGGACGAATTGATGTATCTAGACATATTTTAGTTCTAGATACATTCATTTTTATCCATTTCTTCGACAAGTATTTCGGGACGAAGGGAGTAATATATAATATAAAAATCTAAAGTTAAAAGACAGAATTCAAACTCATGTCATCGCGTTGCAAGCATCCTGCGCTAACCAGTCCATCACATTTTTGTTGTAGACCATGCTGGAAATATATCTCCATGTCTAATCTTATACTCCATTCGTTCCTGAATATTTATCTTTTTTTAGATTTCAAATGGACTACCACAGACGGATGTGCATGTAGACATATTTTAGACTGTAGATTCACTCATTATGCTCCGTATGTAGTTTTAGGAAGGGGTCAAATTTCTCCTTGATTTATTTATGAGGTGTCCAGATGGTGTTGCACTGCCAAAAAAAGAGGGTAACATCAAAATTATGGACTAATTTTTTGAGTATGTTGGTAAGGTCCGGTCATAGTCACTTGTTAAAATCTCTAAAAAGACAAATACTCCCTCTGTCCGGAAATACTTGTCATCAAAATGGATAAAAGGAAATGTATCTATACGTATTTTAGTTTTAGATACATCTCTTTTTATCCATTTTGATGACATGTATTTTCGGACGGAGGGAGTAGAAAACAGAGTTGGTGATGATGGTGTGCGTGCCATCCTGCAATATAGGCCGTCGGATTTATATATAACTGGTAGGAAAGAAACTATGGCAATTTCGCAAAAATATACCCACACACGTCTCCACGTTCACAAATAAGTCCTTCCCTTGTTTAGTCTTTTCTCTCAAAAGATAAACTACTCATACAAATGCATCGTGATGTTCTGTGCAACGCATGGGTAGCTAGCTAGTTTCTTTTAAAATAGTTGCTGCGATAAAATAGTTTCTTTTAAAATCGTCTGCCCCGAATGATTTCAGAGGCACACCTAGCGAGTGTGTGTGTATGTGTGTGTGTTTGAAAGAGGAGTAGATAGATTATTGTCAAGATCGAGGTGCCACCCTACTCCTTCGGTGTCGGGTAGTGTGTGTGTGTGTATGTTTGAGAGAGAAGCCAGTCCATAGATTAGTATCAAGATTGAGGTGTCATGCTAATCCTTCGGTGTTGGGTAGTGTGTGTGTGTGGGTGTGTTTGAGAGAGAAGCCAGTCGATAGATTAGTATCAAGATTGAGGTGTCACCCTACTCCTTCGGGGTCGGGTAGTGTGTATGTGTGGGTGTGTTTGAGAGAGAAGCCAGTCACTAGATTAGTATCAAGATCGAGGTTTCACCCTACTCCTTTGGTGTTGGGAAGTGTGGGTGTGTGGGTGTGTGGGTGTGGGGGGGGGGCATTGACACTCACATATCTCTACTTCTTATAAAAAACAGAGTTGGTGATGATGGTGTTCCTACCATCCTGCAATATAGGCCATCCGATTTATATCCGACGAGTAGGAAGGAAACTAAGGCAATTTTGCATAAATATACCCACACCCCTCTCCGCATTTGCAAATAACGCAGTCCCTCATTCATCTTTTTCTCCCACAAGATAAACTACTCATACAAATGCATCTTAATGTTCCGTGCAACGCATGGGCATCTTGCTAGTAGGGAGAAGGAGTTTGTGTGACACATATCTAGCTATATTAAGGGATAAGTAGATAGCATTTGTGCGAGGCATACTTAAAGCATCACGAAGATAAACAAACGGTGTTCATGCAAGTGCCGGAAAAAATTAAGCGAGAAACTATGTATGTGCGCGCAAAACAAAAGGTGCTCTGTTGGAATCCCATTGTATGTATTCATATGGTTCCGGAACTCGAGTTAACCTTAGGCATATGTGTGAGAGACATGATTATACTTTGAGAAATTAGTGGGTGTGGGTGGGCGGAATTAAAGGGGTGGGCATGTTAGACAGAGAGAGCCTGTGTGTTTCTGTGTGAGAGACTTTTAGGAAGGTGTCGTGGTTGGCGCATGGCAGATGCCAATGGATGGCTAAAGAGAGGAGGAGGCTCCAGGGCGCTGGTGGGCTCCAGAGGAGAGGTTGATATGCGCGGGCAAGGGACGCTGCACATACCCAGGTTTGGGGCTCTCTGGAGAGATAACACCCTAGTCCTGCCGAGTTTAGTTGGATGGTCGATAGTACAATGTTGCTCCTGGAGTTGCGTGGGGGAGGAAGGAGGCTGGCCAAGGCTTGGGATGCTCCTTCTCCCTGGTGTTGCTATGCAGTGGCTAGTCCTATGCTTCCCAGGGTTTCTCTTTCTTGCCTACTTATCTCGTATTGCTTTGCATGCCTCTATACGCGTGGGCTCCTGGGGGGTTTTATAGATCAACCCACCCAGGGTTACAATGGTAATATGCCGAGTCGGTGGGTCCGTATTGTCGCTGTCCGGGGTACCGGGCTGGGTCCCACTTGTGGGCTTGTGGTTCGCCGGGATCCCCTAGGTGCGGGCCCCGCGTACCTAGGGGGACTGTGCGCCGTCTTGTCGATCGTCACGGCGTGGCCGAGTCGAGCCACCCATAGTGTTCTCTGTCAGGCCGCCGCTTGCTGTCGTCAGCGATGAGGGCGGGAATACTATTGCCATGCTAGCCCTGGTCAGCGGGTAGGTAAGGGGCACTGTTGCCATGCTCCGGCTGACCACGGGCATGGGCGGGAGCACTGTAGTCTTGGTCATCCGCGATTGAGGTCTCGTCCCATTGTACGGCCTGGATGGGACGGGAGCTGACCCGTGGCTGGGTTGCCGTGGACGCCACGGGTGGGTTGGCTTGTTGGGGAAGCCACGGTTGCGCCGGGTTGAATTGCCTTGCGCCAGCTGCTGCGGCCGGGTCGACGTACCTTGCCGAGTCGAGGGTCTTGGCCGGGTTGCGGTCCTTGCCGGATCGAGCGACCTGGCCTGGCGCACGCCGTTTTGTGGGGCGATGCGGGCCCTGCTATTTTTGAAATAGATCTGGGTTCCGTTGCCTGCCCGGGGTTAATCCCCCCGACAGTAGTCCCCGAAGCTGTGAACGTCCGCCGTCTTCGGAGGAGTGGGCCTTCGCAGCTTCCGCCTTGAGCAAGGCGGAATCTGCGAGCGCCGGGTCCGGCAACACCCACTGTGTGCTAGTTTTCTCGAAAACCGGATCGCGGCATCCCGGCCGTGGCGGGAACCGAGGGGTCCGTCGAATCTTGTGGCGATACCTCAGGCTTCGCGCAGGGGCCACTTGGTGCCCGGAAGTCGGAGGTGCTTGATAGGCCACGCGCGTGACGGGACTGGGCGACGGAGTAGGGCCCGCCGCCACGCACCCTTGGCCATGCGTGCGGATTTATTGCGGCGTCTGGGGGCCGGTTGCACTTCCCCGTGCAGTTAGTGCGTGTGTACGTGCGCACTTATTGCGGGGTAGTGGAACGATCGCGTGCAGACGATCCCACTCCCCCACGTTTGAACCGGGGGTTATAAATTAAGGGGGGGGCAAGGGGGTGACGGACATTATTCTCGCTCGCGCCCTTCTGTCCCCCTGCTCCCGCTCTGCTTCTTGCCACCGACGCACAGCGGCGCCCGCGGCCTCGAGCAGGGATCTTCTCCGTTGTCTTTCTTTCTCTTCCTCTTCCAGTGATGTCGCTGCCGTCGGGCTCCTGGATGGGCTCGACTGTCACCCCCGACGATATCACCTACCTTCGGTCCTCGCGGAGCCTGCCGCGGGAGATGGACGTTGGTGTCCGTCTGCCGTGCGGTGAGCAGAGGCCCCGGCCCAAGGGGCATGAGCGCGTCATCTTCCTCACGCATTTCGAGCGCGGCTTCGGGTTGCCGGTGAGCACTTTCTTCCGCGCTTTCCTGGATTTCTTCTGGCTCCAGACGCACCACGTTGGCGCCAGCACCATCGTCCAGCTCTCCGGCTTCGTGACCCTATGTGAAGGGTACCTGGGGGTCGAGCCAACCATCGACCTCTGGGCGCGCTTCTTCTCCTTGAAGCAGCAGGGCCCGTTGGCCGGGGAGTTCGCCGACTACGGGGCCGCCGTCATCTCGAAGCGATCGGGGGCGGACTTCCCCAAGATCCCGCTCGAGGATTCTGCCAAGAAGTGGCAGAACTCCTTCTTCTACGTCTGCAACCACGGTGCGGACCACATCAACATTCCCCCCTTTGTCGTCGTGCCGCCGCGGGTGAAAATAAACTGGGGCTACTCGCTCCGGCGCCTGTCGCAGGAGATCGTCAACCTCTGCGAGCGGGTCACGGTGATGAGGACGCAGAAGGGGCTCACTGGCACTGACCTCCTCACCGCGTTCATCACCCGCCGGGTTCTCCCGCTTCAGAGGTGCTCCTGCCTCATCGGCGAGATGATCGGGCTTCAGGATCCCAACCGGATGGGGTCGACGCAGCTGTCTGCGGAGAAGGTCGCGCGAGGCGTGAACGACATCTCCAAGGCCAACCTTCGAGATGACTAGCGATTCAGCAAGGCGCCGTACAGCCAGGCGAACCCGGCGTCGCAGGTGAGCGTCTGGTCTTGTTATTTTTCCGTCGCGCTGATACGTCTCCAACGTATCTATAATTTTTGATTGCTCCATGCTACTTTATCTATTGTTTTGGACTATAATGGGCTTTATTTTCCACTTTTATATTATTTTTGGGACTAACCTATTAACCGGAGGCCCAGCCCAGAATTGCTGTTTTTTGCCTATTTCAGTGTTTCGAAGAAACGGAATATCAAACGGAGTCCAAACGGAATGAAACCTTCGGGAATGAGATCTTCTCACCGAACATGATCCAGGAGAATTGGACCCTACTCCAAGAAGTGCCAGAGGCGGTCACGAGGGTGGGGGCGCGCCCTCCCACCCTGGGCGCGCCCCCCTGCCTCGTGGGCCCCCTAACGCTCCACTGACATATTCATTCCTCCTATATATAGCTACGTACCCCCAACAGATCGGGGACGGAGCCAAAAACCTAATTCCACCGCCGTAACTGCCTGTATCCACGAGATCCCATCTTGGGGCCTGTTCTGGAGCTCCGCCAGAGGGGGCATCTAATATGGAGGGCTTCTACATCATCACCATAGCCCTTCCGATGAAGTGTGAGTAGTTTACTTCAGACCTTCGGGTCCATAGTTATTAGTTATATGGCTTCTTCTCTCTTTTTGGATCTCAATACAATGTTCTCCCCCTCTCTCGTGGAGATCTATTCGATGTAATCTTCTTTTTGCGGTGTGTTTGTTGAGACCGATGAATTGTGGGTTTGTGATCTAGCTTATCTATGGAAAATATTTGATTCTTCTCTGAATTCTTTTATGTATGATTAATTTATCTTTGCAAGTCTCTTTGAATTATCGGTTTGGTTTGGCCAACTAGATTGGTTGTTCTTGCAATGGGAGAAGTGCTTAGCTTTGGGTTCAATCTTGCGGTGACCTTACCCAGTGACAGAAAGGGTTGCAAGGCACGAATTGTATTGTTGCCATCGAGAATAACAAGATGGGGTATTTATCATATTGCATGAATTTATTCCTCTACATCATGTCATCTTGCTTAAGGCGTTACTCTGTTTTTAACTTAATACTCCAGATGCATGCTGGATAGCGGTCGATGAGTGGAGTAATAGTAGTAGATGCAGAATCGTTTCGGTCTACTTATCACGGGCGTGATGCCTATATACATGATCATTGCCTGGATACCTCATAACTATGATCAATTCTGTCAATTGCTCAACAGTAATTTGTTCACCCACAGTAGAATACTTATGCTCTTGGGAGAAGCCACTAGTGAAACCTATGGCCCCCGGGTCTATTCTTATCATATCAATCTCCATCACTTTATTTACTTGCTTTTGCTTTTACTTTTTACTTGGCATCTTTATACCAAAAATACCAAAAATATTATCTCTCTCAGATCTCACCCTCGTAAGTGACCGTGAAGGGATTGAAAACCCCTAAGCATTGGTTGCGAGTAGCTATCGTTTTGTGCAGGTACGAGGGACTTGCGCGTGGTCTCCTACTGGATTGATACATTGGTTCTCAAAAACTGAGGGAAATACTTATGCTACTGTGTTGCATCATCCTCTCCTCTTCAGGGAAATCCAACGCAAGCTCGAGATGTAGCAAGAAGAATTTCTGGCGCCATTGCCGGGGAGGTTTACCCAAAAGTCAACATACCAAGTACCCATCACAATCCCTATATCTCGCATTACATTATTTGCCATTTGCCTCTCGTTTTCCTCTCCCCCAGTTCAGCTTTGCCGTTTTATTTGCCCTCTCTTTCCAAATATCCTCCTCTTTTTCCCTTTGCCTTTTGTTTGCTTGTGTGTTAGTTTTCTTGTTTATCGTAATGGCCTTACCTAAATCTGGTGATCTTCACCATAAAAGGCTAGAGGATATCAAAAACAATGTCAGGAAGTTTATGGTTTTGCAATTTGAGCATAATAATTTCTTTAGAAATGAGCGTAAGGAACAAAAGTGTTCTATGAGTTATATGAATAAAGAGCTCGATGATATGTCCAAAGATTTTGATGGTATAAGAGCCCAAATTGCTCGTCTTGAAAAGATGACCGCTGAAATTTCAGATATGCAAGCCACCTTAGTCAATAAGATGGCTGCTAAACCGAATTCCTATGAAAATCAAGGTGAATATCTAAAAGTTATTGATGTGTCCCCTATTAAATCTTTGTTTTGCAATATGAATCTTGATGAAACTGAATATGATCTTCCTTTACCTAGAAGGTGTTCTAAGAATTCACAGTTTTTAGATCTTAATGATGAAATTGATAAAAGTGGGATTGAAATAAATAGAAATCTAGATGTTTCTAAACCCACTATATTGCATCTCACGGAATTTAATTATGAAAATTGCTCTTTAATTGATTGTATTTCCTTGTTGCAATCCGTGCTAAATTCTCCTCATGCTTATAGTCAAAATAAGGCTTTTACCGAACACATTGTAGATGCCTTGATGCAATCCTATGAAGAAAAGCTTGAGTTGAAAATTTCTATCCCTAGGAAACTACATGATGAGTGGGAACCTACTATTAAAATTAAAATTAAAAATTATGAGTTTCATGCTTTGTGTGATTTGGGTGCTAGTGTCTCTACTATTCCCAAAACTTTGTGTGATTTGCTAGATTTCCGTGATTTTGATGATTTCTCTATAAACTTGCATCTTGCGGATTCCACTATTAAAAAGCCTATGGGAAGAATTAATGATGTTCTTATTGTTTCAAATAGGAATTATGTGCCCGTAGATTTTATCGTTCTTGATATAGATTGCAATCCTTCATGTCCTATTATTCTTGGTAGATCTTACCTTAGAACGATTGGTGCAATTATTGATATGAAGGAAGGAAATATTAGATTCTAATTTCCCCGAAATAAGGGTATGGAACACTTTCCTAGAAAGAAAATAAAATTACCATATGAATCTGTCATGAGAGCCACTTATGGATTGCCTACCAAAGATGGCAATACCTAGATCTATCTTCGCTTTTATGCCTAGCTAGGGGCGTTAAACGATAGCGCTTGTTGGGAGGCAACACAATTTTATTTTGTGTTTTTTGTTTCTACTTTCTGTTTAGATGTGGTTTTATGTTTTAATTAGTGTTTGTGCCAAGTAGGACCAATAGGATAACCTACTATGATAGTTGATTTGATTCTGCTGAATAACAGAAACTTTGCACTCACGAGAAAAAAATCAATAAATCACAGGAACGTGATTTTGCATTGATTCTTTTTGCTGCTGATCAATAAACAAATTATCCAGTAATTACTATTTTGGTAGAAGTTTTAGAGTTCCAGAAGTTTGCGTTAGTTACAAATTACAACAGCCTGTTTTGTTTTTGACAGATTCTGTTTTGCGTGTGTTGTTTGCTTATTTTGATGAACCTATGGTTAGTAAAATAGTTTATGATTCATAGAGAAGTTGGAATACAGTAGGTTTAACACCAATATAAATAAAGAATGAGTTCATTACAGTACCTTAAAGTAGTCTTTTGCTTTCTTTCTCTAACGGAGCTCACGAGATTTCTATTGAGTTTTGTGTTGTGAAGTTTTCAAGTTTTGGGTGAATTATTTTGATGGATTATGGAACAAGGAGTGGCAAGAGCCTAAGCTTGGGTATGCCCATGGAACCCCCAAGATAATCCAAGGACACCAAAAATTCAAAGCTTTGGGATGCCCCGGAAGGCATCCCCTCTTTCGTCCACTTCCATCGGTAATTTACTTGGAGCTATATTTTTATTCACCAACATGATAAGTGTTTTGCTTGGAGCGTCTTGTATTATTTGAGTCTTTGCTTGTTAGTTTACCACAATAATCCTTGCTTTACACACCTTTTGAGAGAGCCATACATGATTTGGAATTTGATAGAATACTCTATGTGCTTCACTTATATCTTTTGAGCTTGATAGTTGCTCATAGTGCTTCACTTATATCTTTTTGAGCGTGATAATTTTTTGCTCTAGTGCTTCACTTAGATCTTTAGAGCACGGTGGTGGATTTGTTTTAAAGAAACTTGATCTCTCATGCTTCACTTAGATTATTTTGAGAATCGTTAATAGCATGGTAATTTTCTTAATGTTAATATACTTGGTGTTCAAGATATGTGAAACTTTCCTTTGAGTGCGTTGAATACTAAGATAAGTTTGATGCTTGATAATTGTTTTGAGACATGGAGGCAATAATATCAAAATCATGCTAGTTGAGTAGTTGTGAATTTGAGAAATGCTTGTGTTGAAGTTGGTAAATCCCGTAGCATGCACGTATGGTTAAAGTTGTGTAACAAATCTGAAACATGAAGTGTACCTGGCTTGTGCATCCTTATGAGTGGCGGTTGGGGATGAGAGATGGTCTTTTCCTACCAATCTATCCCCCTAGGAGCATGCGTGTAGTACTTGATTTTTTATGACTTCTAAATTTTTGCAATAATTATATGAGTTCTTCTGACTAATGTTGAGTCCATGGATTATACGCACTTTTACCTTTCTGCCATTGCTAGCCTCTTCGGTACCGTGCATTGCCCTTTCTCACATTGAGAGTTGGCGCAAACTTTGCCGGTGCATCCAAACTCCGTGATACGATACGCTCTATCACACATAAACCTCCCTATATCTTCCTCAAAACAGCCACCATACCTACCTATTATGGCATTTCCATAGCAATTCCGAGATATATTGCCATGCAACTTTCCACCGTTCCGTTCATCATTATTATGACATACATTACTTTTGTCATATTGCCATTGCATGATCATGTAGTTGACATCGTATTTGTGGCAAAGCCACCATGCATTATTTTTCATACATGTCACTCTTGATTCATTGCACCATCCAGGTACACCACCGGAGGCATTCATATAGAGTCATACCTTGTTCTAGTTTTGAGTTGTAATCCTCATGTTGAAATCAATAGAAGTGTGATGATCATCATTATTAGAGCATTGCCCACAAAAAAGAGAAAGGCCAAAAAAAAGAAAGGCCCAAAAAAAGGGCAATGCTACTATCTCTTTTTCCACACTTGTGCTTCAAAGTAGCACCATGTTCTTCATGTAGTGAGGCTCATATATTGTGCTTCAAAGTAGCACCATGTTTTTCATATAGTGTGTCTCATAAGTTGTCTTTTTCATACTAGTGGGAATTTTTCATTATAGAACTTGGCTTGTATATTCATACGATGGGCTTCCTCAAATGCCCTAGGTCTTCATGAGCAAGCAAGTAGGATGCACACCCACTAGTTTTCTTTTGTTGAGCATTCATAGCTCTAGTGCATCCGTTGCATGGCAATCCCTACTCCTCATGTTGACAACAATCGATGGGCATCTCCATAGCCCGTTGATTATCCTCGTCAATGTGAGACTTTCTCCTTTTTTGTCTTCTCCACACAATCCCCATCATCATATTCTATTGCACCCATAGTGATATATCCAAGGCTCACGCTCATGTATTGCGTGAAGGTTGAAAAAGTTTGAGATTATTTAAGTATGAAACAATTGCTTGGCTTGTCATCGGGGGTATAGTACTTGGGAACATCCTTGTGTGAAGAAAATGAAGCATATCCTAACTATATGATTTTGTAGGGATGAACTTTCTTTGGCCATGTTATTTTGATATGACATAATTATTTTGATTAGTGTGCTTGAAGTATTATTATTTTTATGTCAATATGAACTTTTGTCTTGAATCTTTCGGATCTGAATATTCATATCACAATTAAGAAGATTTACATTGAAATTATGCCAAAGTATCACTCCGCATCAAAAATTCTCTTTTTATCATTTACCTACTCGAGGACGAGTAGGAATTAAGATTGGGGATGCCTGATACGTCTCCAACATATCTATAATTTTTGATTGCTCCATGCTCCTTTATCTATTGTTTTGGACTATAATGAGCTTTATTTTCCACTTTTATATTATTTTTGGGACTAACCTATTAACCGGAGGTCCAGCCCAGAATTGTTATTTTTTTTTGCCTATTTCAGTGTTTCGAAGAAACGGAATATCAAACAGAGTCCAAACGGAATGAAACCTTCGGGAACGTGATCGTCTCACCGAACGTGATCCAGGAGAGTTGGACCCTACTCCAAGAAGTGCCAGATGCGGTCAGGAGGGTGGGGGGCGCGCCCTCCCCCCTAGGCGCGCCCACTGCCTCGTGGGCCCCCTAACACTCCACCGACGTACTCCTTCCTCCTATATATACCCATGTACCCCCAACAGATCGGGGACGGAGCCAAAAACCTAATTCCACCGCTGTAACTTCCTGTATCCATGAGATCCCATCTTGGGGCCTGTTCCGGAGCTCCACCGGAGGGGGCATCTACCATGGAGGGCTTCTACATCATCACCATAGCCCTTCCGATGAAGTGTGAGTAGTTTACTTCAGACCTTCGGGTCCTTAGTTAGTAGATAGATGGCTTCTTCTCTCTTTTTGGATCTCAATACAATGTTCTCCCCGCTCTCATGGAGATCTATTTGATGTAATCTTCTTTTTGCGGTGTGTTTGTTGAGACCAGTGAATTGTGGGTTTATGATCCAGCTTATCTATGGAAAATATTTGATTCTTCTCTGAATTCTTTTATGTATGATTAAGTTATCTTTGCAAGTCTCTTTGAATTGTCCGTTTGGTTTGGCCAACTAGATTGGTAGTTCTTGCAATGGGAGAAGTGCTTAGCTTTGGGTTCAATCTTGCGGTGACCTTACCCAGTGAAAGAAAGGGATGCAAGGCACATATTGTATTGTTGCCATCGAGGATAACAAGATGGGGTATTTATCATATTGCATGAATTTATTCCTCTACATCATGTCATCTTGCTTAAGGCGTTACTCTATTTTTAACTTAATACTCTAGATGCATGCTTGATAGCGGTCGATGAGTGGAGCAATAGTAGTAGATGCAGAATCGTTTTGGTCTACTTGTCACGGACGTGATGCCTATATACATGATCATTGCCTGGATAACCTGATAACTATGCTCGATTCTGTCAATTGCTCAACAGTAATTTGTTCACCCACCGTAGAATACTTATGCTCTTGAGAGAAGCCACTAGTGAAACCTATGGCCCTCGGGTCTATTCTTATCATATCAATCTCCATCACTTTATTTACTTGCTTTTGCTTTTACTTTTTACTTTGCATCTTTATACCAAAAATACCAAAAATATTATCTCTATCAGATCTCACCCTCGTAAGTGACCGTGAAAGGATTGACAACCCCTAAGCGTTGGTTGCGAGTAGCTATCGTTTTGTGCAGGTACGAGGGACTTGCGCGTGGTCTCCTATTGGATTGATACCTTGGTTCTGAAAAACTGAGGGAAATACTTACGCTACCGTGCTGCATCATCCTCTCCTCTTCGGGGAAATCCAACGCAAGCTCGAGACGTAGCACGCGCATCTTCTCATTCATCCCGATGCTTCACGGGAGATTCTTCTGAACGCGAGCCGGCATCCTTACGCCCGGGCTCCATCGCAGGTGGCGCCGGTGGCACCAGGTGAGCCCGTGGCTCACGGCGACGAGGAGGTGGCCGAGTCTGACGCCGGCGCTGGGCGTCGCGCGGGTAGCCTTCTAATCTTTCTCTTCTTCATTTTTCTTGAATCATTTGGGCGCGTTGCAGCGTTGGCAAACGCTGACGTCGGTTGTTGGTGTAGCCTTGTCTTTTGCTTTCTCATTCTTCTTTGTCTTTTGCTGACGTCGGGGGAGGCGGCGAGGCGGGCGGAGCTGGGTCCTTGCATGGGGCGGCGCCGAGCCGCCCGCACGGAAAGGACATCGTCGCGCCGAGACCCCGGGCCCCGAAGCGCACGGCGGATCCGGCCGAGCCTGGGAGGCCGGCAAAGAAGAGGCGCGGGAAGCCGACCCCGGTCCCAGTCTTGTCGGGGTAAGTCTTACTTCTTGCTTGTGCCTGGATTTCTTGGTGTAGCCTTGTATTTTGCTTTCTCATTCTTCTTTTTTTCTTCAGGTCACCAATCACGCTGGCGAGGGCAAGCTGCGGCTACCGAGGGGGCCATGTTCCGAGGAGCCGGTCCGACCTCGCCGGCCTGGCCGGGGAGGAGGGACGGGGCAACTCGGACCTCGGCCTGGACCCGGATGACACTGAGGCCTTGGCCTGGCGGGACTGGAACTGGGCTGAGGCGGAGTTGGAGGCGGCGTCGGTCCAGGCTTGAACCGATGTGGCGGCGGCATGGGAGCAAGGCGGCGCGAAGCCAGCCTGGCGCGAGATGCCGGAGGGCACAGTGGTGCCGGCGACAGTTTTTGAGACGTCGACAGTGAGGGAGCGCGGCCGTGGAAGCTGGGCTGAGGTGGTGGTCCTCGATCGGGAGGTCATGAAGGTGGGGGGCGATACCCCGCCGCGGGCCGACGTGGTCGAGCGCGCGGGGGCCGATGGCGGTGGAGGCGGCTTTGCTTTGGAGGAGGCGCCGCGGGCGGCGGTGCTGGAAGCGCCGCCGGTTATGGAGGAGGCACCGCAGGCAGTGGTGCCTGAGGTGGCGATGCAGGGAGTCCCGGCATCCGAGGCGGTGATGACGCCGGGAGGGGCGTCAGAGGAAGTGCTGGCTGTGTCGCAAGAGGCCAGCGGTGGGCGTGCCTTGGTGCTCCGTTCGGGAGGGCGCCGAGCCACCACGTCGCAGCCTGCATGAAGCGGGGGCGTGACCATCTTTGGGGCCCAGACCAAGGAGGAGGCGGCGCTGGACGGTGTTAGCCGCTGCCTGCGAGGTCGGACGGAGCGGCTTGAGGCCTTTGCCTAGGCCAAGTTGGAGCGGACGCGCGACTTGGAGCGTGCCGTCTTGGTAAGTTCTTCTTTCTTCTGGTTTTCTTGTGATTTCATCTTTGTGGGGGCGCACCAGCGCACCCACTGGGTATAGCCCCCGAGGTTCAGGCCAACTATGTAGTAGTTGGGTCGAACCTTAGGAGCGTTGGCCTTGTTCTGACTTTGGTCTGCTCTCAGCACCTTGATGCCTTCCGGGTTGCCGCCTTCAACCGGCTCCTGGGCAAGCATCGAGAGCTCAAGGAGCAGCTTGCTGCCAAGGAGGAGGAGCTTCGCGTTGCCGCTGGTACTTTTTTGTGTTCTTTCTTCTAGTGGAGCCGCGCTAGGGCACCCACTGGGCGTAGCCCCCGAGATTCGGGCCAACTGTGTAACAGTTGGGCCAAATCTTAGGTCTGGTCCTTTTCTTTCTTTCTCCTGAGTTCTTTTTCTTCGTAGCCGAGGTGCTGTCTTGGCGGACCCGGCTGTTCCGGGTTGGTCATCATTATGACCGGCTTGTTGCTGATACCGGCCATCTCGGTGTCGAGGTGGCGCAGTCGAGGGCGGAGGCGGCCGCGGCCCGACGGTCTCTTGATGAGGCCAACCGGCTGCACGAGCAGCTGGCGGGTCACAACAGCCGCCTCGAGGCCGGGGTGGAGCTTCTTAAGGAGGAGGCCGCCAAGGTGGTGGAGATGCAACAGGCCCTGGTCGAGGCGGACCAGCAACACGGCCAGCTGGTCGACGATAAGGGCCGGCTCCAGGCCGAGGTGGAGCGTCTGTGGGAGCAGGCCACCACGACTGAGGAGGCCCGCCAGGCCGAGGCTTGCTGCCATGAGGCGGCCGAGAAGGCAGCCAAAGACAAGGACGCCGAGCTGAAGGCGGCCCTTGCTAAGGCGGCAGTCCGGGAGAAGGCGCTCGGGGCGCGGGACCGTGTCTTGGAGCGGGAGCGACGTGGTACGTTGCTCAAGGTGCAACACATGGAAGAGTCTTTCTCCAGTAAGTGCTGCTTCTTCGTAGTTTGCCGGGTCGGGACCCGGCCCTTCCTTCCTTGTTGTTCTTCTAACTTGCTTCTTCTTTGGCTATAGGGGCCTTTCTGGAGACGCAGCGGCTGGTGGAGGAAGCCGTCCGCTATCAGGGTGATCCGACCGGCATTACTGGGTCCGGGACGGATCCGCAGATGGCCTGGACCTTCCCGAAGATCATTGCCGCTACTGAGGCCCGGCTGCGATACTTGGGGACACAGATGGAGCGGCTGTCACGGGCCAGCACCGCGATGACGGCGGCCCTTTGGCCGGACTTTGTCCATCCGTGCAGCTTCTTGCGCCTGGCGCTCTGGTTGGAGATGGTCCCGGATCGCCTTAGCGACTGGCGCGTTTCCGCCGCCCGGGCCGGTGCTGAGATGGCGCTCCGGATCACGCTGTCTTGGCATCCAGATCTACAGCTGGATGCGCTGATGGGTCAGTGCGCTGGTTCGGAGAAGTTGCTGCAGGAGCAGGCCGGCCGGATTGCCTCCCGGGCCAGCTATATCGCCGAGTTTGGCTTCCACAATGAGTTCCATCCGGAGCGGACGGAAGATGGCGGGGTCGTGGATGGCGACGACTACGGCTTGCTTCTTCGCGATCCGGAGGGCAGCTCGGAGGAGACGGGCGTCTACGGCGACGCGGAAGCCGAAGAGGACACTGGTGCTTCACTGGACCCGGAGGCCGGCAGGGGGGAGCCGTCGATATCACGACGAGGCGCTGTAGTTTATTTGCCTGAGAATCTTTGTAGAAAACTTTGTTAAGTAGCAGGTCCACCCACCCACTGGGGTTTTTCAGGGTGTAATGAACTCGGGCCGTGGGCCTTTGCTTGAAACATTTATGTGTAAATGTTGTGAGTGTTTATTTGCTTTTTGCCTTCTGCTTTTTTCGAACTTATTTCATGCGTTGTTCCTCTCTGAAACCTCCATCCCGCGAGTCAGACGGCCAAGGCTCTGGTCCGTGACAAGGAGTTCGGCTCTTCGAGAGGCGCACGCAGGAGTTGGGTCCTTAAAAGCATTGAGCGCGAGCGAAACACCCACTGGGCCGGCTGGCGGCAATCTGGCTTGGCCGGTTGGTGACCAGCCGGTCGTGCGGCTAACTTAGTTGACGAGCGTCGGGCCGGGTTGGTCGACCCGGCGGCTTTTGACTTAGTGTATGAATCGTAGGGGAGCTTTGGCCCGTTGTGCTTGCCCGCCGTCAGCCAGAGCTGGATCTGCGGTTTTAGGTCGAAGTGGGGGACCGTGGCATCCTAAGTTTATCAGGAATCACCAAGTAAAGCGGCGGGGTGTCGATCAAGCCGGCCAGCCCCTGAGCCCCCGTGTCGAGCTAGTCGGCCGGCGGCCGAGTTCAGTAGTAAAGTGATGCAAAATATGGACGCAATAAATTGGTCGGCAAAAGGCAGCCCCCGAGTCTCGTTCGGGGACACCATAGTTTCATATGCTTACAAAAGGCGTCGATACATACATTCGCGCGGCTAACTATAAAACGGACGGAGGAGTTCCGCGTTCCACGGCCGGGTCGTTTCTTCGCCCGCGGTGTCCCTCTTGCGCTTATTCGACTTGCACGCATCGATGAGGTAGTAGGCATTGTGGTCGCGCAAAGTCCTGCTCATGATGAATGGGTCCTCCCATGGAGAGGACAGCTTGTGCTGGCCTGCCTGCTCTTGGACGAGTCGGAGAACGAGGTCGCCTTCGCGGAATGCGTGAGGCTTGATCTTCTTGCTGTGGTAGTGCCTCAGGCCTTGCTGGTAGATAGCCGAGCGGCTAAGTGCCAGAAGGCGCGCCTCTTCGAGCAGGTCGACGCCGTCTTCGCGTGCTTCTCTTGCTTCAGCTTCGGTGTACATCGTGACACGCGGCGAGTCAAACTCGACGTCGGTCGGGATGATGGCTTCAGATCCGTAGACGAGGTAGAACGGGGTGAACCCAGTCGACCGGTTTGGTGTTGTGCACAGTCTCCAGAGAACTGCGGGCAACTCGTCAAGCCAACTGCCGGGTGAGCAGACGAGTGGCTCGACGAGTCGCGGCTTGATGCCGGACAGGATGAGTCCGTTGGCCCGCTTGACCTTCCCATTGGACTGCGGATGTGCCATGGAGACCAGGTCGAGGCGGATGGCAGAGACGGAGCAGTATTGCTCGAGCGCGCCCTTGGTGAAGTTGGTGCCATTGTCGGTGATGATGCTGTTCAGCATGCCGTATCGCACCGCTATGTCCTTGATGAACCCGACGGCTATTGGCCCGTCCAATTTCTTGATTGGTCTTGCCTCAATCCACTTGGTGAATTTGTCCACTACCACCAGTAAGTGCGTCATGCCGCCTCAAGCAGTTTTGAAGGGTCCCACCATGTCGAGTCCCGAGACCGCGAAGGGCCAGGCGATCGGTATGGTTCGGAGTGCTGACGCCGGCTGGTGGCTGCGTTTGCTAAAGTGCTTGCATCCTTCGCACTTGAGGAAGAGCGACTCGGCGTCTTCGAGGGCCGTTGGCCAGTAGAAACCGTGGCGGAACGCCTTGGCCACGAGGGATCGTGATGCGGCGTGGTGCCCACACTCGCCCTGGTGAACGTTGAAGAGGATGTCGATGCCACGATCCTACTCGACGCAGCGCTGGAACACGCCGGTAGAGCTGCGCTTGACGAGCTCGTTATTGATGATGCTGTAGGCGGACGCCCGACGCTGAACTTGTCGAGCCTCGGTCTCGTCCATGGGGAGAACCCCGTTCTCCAGAAACTCTGATATCGGCAAGGCCCAAGATGGGGCCACGACGACGGTGAAGACGGCCATGTGGGTGGGTTCCGAGTCGTCGGCTCCTGGGCCGGGTTGAGCAGCCCCCGGGTTGGTGACGGCGACGGCCGGGTTTGGGGTGATGGTGGCCGGGTTGAGCTGAGCAGCCCCCAGGCTGGGTTGAGCAGTCCTCGGGCCGGTTTCAGCAGTCCCCGGGCCGGCTTCAGCAGTCCCCGGGCCGGCTTGCGGCGTGGCCGGGTCTTCTGGGACGTGGATGGACTCGGAATCCGGCGACGGCTTGACGGACTGTTTGCGCAGGTGCTCGAGGGAGACGCCGGACGGGATGGCTTGACGTGACGAGGCGATCTTGGCAAGTGTGTCGGCTGCCTCATTCTCTACACGCGGGACGTGGAGGAACTCGCAGCTATCGAAGGATCCGGACAGCTTCTGGATGAGGAAGCGGTAGCTTGCCATGTTGGAGTCACAGGTGTCCCACTCGCTGGAGCACTGCTGCACCACCAAGTCCGAGTCGCCGTAGCACAGGATGCGCCGGATGCCGAGTTCCTTGGTGAGCCGGAGGCCATGCACAAGGGCTTCGTATTCGGCGACGTTGTTGGAGGCGGCGAAGTGGATCTGGAGTGCGTAGCGAAGTCGGTCACCCTTTGGAGATGACAGGATGATGCCGGCCCCTAAGCCGAGTCGCATCTTGGACGCGTCGAAGTGCATGCACCAATGTGTCAAGTCGGGAGGCGGCGGCAGGTACTGGGTCTCGGTCTAGTCGACGAGGAAATCGGCCAGGGCCTAAGACTTGATCGTGGTGTGGGGCTCGTTGAGGATGGTGTGGCCGGCTAGCTGGATCGCCCACTTGGCGACCCGGCCAGAGGCGTCCCGGCACCCGATGATTTCTCCGATAGGCGTTGTGCTGACGACGGTGATGACGTGTTCTTAAAAGTACTGCTTCAGCTTCTTGGCGGTGAGGTACACGCCGTAACACATCTTCTGGTAGTGCGGGTAGTTCTGCTTGGAGGTGGAGAGCACTTCGCTCAGGTAGTATACCGGGTGCTGGACGGCCTGGATCTTGCCCTTCTCCGGTCGCTCGACCACCAGCACCGTGCTGACCGCCCGTGAGGTCGCGGCTATGTACAGCAATAGCGGCTCCTTGTCGGTTGGCGCGGCCAGGACTGATGCGGTGGAGAGCATGCGCTTGAGGCCTCGGAAAGCTTCGTCCGCCTTGCCGTTCCACTCGAACGGGCTTGTTTTCTTCATTAGCTGGTACAGGGGCAGTGCCTTCACACCCAACTAGCTTAGAAACTGGCTGACCGAGGCCAGGCAGCCTGTGAACTTCTGGACATCGCGCAGCCGGGTTGGCTTGCGCATGCGCTCGATGGCCTTGATCTTCTCCGGGTTCGCCTCGATGCCGCATTCTGAGACAAGGAAGCCAATCAGCTTTCTGGCTGGGACGCCGAAGACGCACTTTTCCAGGTTCAGCTTGACCTTTTATTCGCGGAGGTTGGCGAATGTTTCCTTCAGATCGTCGAGGAGCGTGAGGTGCTGCTTGGTCTTCACCATGATATCGTCCACATACACGTGGATGTTGCGGCCGAGTTGCGGTAGCAAGCATTTCTGCATGCAGCGTTGGAAGGTGGCACCGGCGTTCTTCATGCCGAACGACATGGTGATGTAGCAGTATGCCCCAAAGGGCGTGATGAAGGATGTCTTCAGGGCATCGGCTGGGTCCAGCTTGATCTGGTGATAGCCGGAGTAGGCATCCAGCAAGGACAGGAGCTCGCACCCGGCGGTCGAGTCCATGACTTGGTCGATCCGTGGGAGAGTGAACAGATCCTTGGGACAGGCCTTGTTGAGGCTGGTGTAGTTGATACACATGCGCCAGGTCTTGTTCTTATTTAGGACAAGGACTTGGTTGGCCAGCCACTCGGGGTGAAACACTTCCATTATGAAGCCGGCAGCCAAGAGCTTGGCGACCTCTTCACCAATGCTTCTTCTCTTCTCTTCAGAAAATCGACGGAGGGGTTGACGAACAGGCTTGGCGTCCTTGTGGACGTGGATTTTATGCTCGGCGTACTTCCTCGGGATACCCAGCATGTCTTTGGGGGTCCATGCGAAGATATCCCGATTCTCACGGAGGAAGTTGACGAGCTCGCCTTCCTATTTGCTGTCGAGGCGGGCGCCAACGACAATGTACTTGCTGCAGCTGGGGTCTTCCGGGTTCAGCTTCACTTTCTTGGTTTCCTTGGAGGGCTTGAAGGCGGCCTCATCGGCCGGGTCCAGGGTCGGGTTCGATGCAACGGAGGCCTCGCCGGCCAGGGCGACAATCGGGTCGAGCTGGCGCCGCTCCTCGGCAATGACCAGTGACTCGGCCAGCTTGGCACCGTCTCAGGCGCACTCCGGAGACTTGCGGTAGTCGCCGGTGATGGTAATGAGGCCCTTGGGACCCGCCATCTTCATCTTCAGGTACGCGTAGTGGGGAACCGCCATGAATTTTGCGAGCGCGGGCCGGCCCAGCAGCGCATGATACGCGCTAGACAGGTCCACCACCTCGAACCAGATCCGTTCGCATCGGAAGTGGCTACTGTCACCGAACAGGACATCAAGCCGGACCCGTCCAATGGGTGAACAGGAGAGGCCGGGTACGATGCTATGGAAGACTGTCCGGGTTGGCTCCAGGTCCTCGGCCTTGAGGCCGAGCATGGTCATCGTGTCGCGGTAGAGGATGTTGATGTTGCTGCCGCCGTCGATAAGGACTCGGGAGAACTTGTGGGTGCACCACGCGATGATGGTAGGGTTGAGGACGAGGGCGTACCCACCTGGGCTCGGCATGATTGCTGGGTGATCCTCCCGGGTCCAGGTGATCGGGCGATCTGACCAATGCATGAAGTCCGTCTTGGCCGGGACGACGGTGTTCACCTCCTGCCGGAGGAGGCGCTCGCTGCGCTTTTCATCGCCGAGGCTGGTGAAGACGACATAGGCCGTGTTCTGGTCTGGGTAGGCGTCAATCCGCATCGCGCCGCTGGCGGGAGGCGGCGGTGGAGGCGGGGGCGGCTGCCCCACGCCCGGAGCCGGAGTCGGAGCCGGAGGAGGCGGAATGTCGCCCCTCATGATGTGCTTGGTGATGGCGCACTGTCGAAGCGTGTGCGTGGAGGGTCTTGTGCCGCTGTGGTGCTTGCATGGGGAATCAAGCATCTCTTCAAAGCTCATGGCGGGTTACCATGCCATCTTGCCGATTTGCCGGCACTTCGCTGCCGGGTCCGCCACGGGCTCGGCAGCCGCAACAAGCCGGCTGTCATCACATTGCACCGGCTGGTCGGCCTTGCGCTTGTTATTCTGGTGATGCTGCTGCCGGCTGCTTCCCCCGGCCAGCTTTGGTGGAGGGACCGGCTTCGCCTTGCTGGCTTTATCTAGTGCCACCTAGATCTTCATGGCAGAGTCAGCGTTGGCGTACTTGTCCGCCGTCACCATGAGCGCGGCCATGGTGGCTGGCTCGGAGCGTAGAAGCTTGTGCTTCAGGAGGGTGCCGTCTCGGCACCCGTTGATGAAGTATTGGATCGCCTGGACTTCATCGACGCCCTAGCAGCCGTTCCGGAGCTCGGTCCAGCGTGCGAGGTACTCGCGGCTGGTCTCCGTTGGCCCCTGCATGCACATGGCGAGCTGGCTGGGGCGACCGGGCCGCTTGTACGTCCCCGTGAAGTTGTGGACAAATGCTTCCTCGAAATCGACCCATGCATTGATCCTGCCCATCGGCAGGCTGTTCAACCATGTGCGAGCCGATCCTTGGAGCTTGAGCGGTGCGTAGCGCACGGCGAGACAATGATTGGCACCGGTGATGCCAATGGCCGTGGTGTAGTCGGTGAGCCAGTCTTCTGGCTTGACGGTCCCATTGTACTTGGGGGTGTCGCGGGGAAGCACGAACCCCTTGGGAACGGGCTCCTACCGGATGCGTGGGTCGAAGCACGCCGGCCCGATAGCGCCGCTCTCCTCCACCTCCAGGGAGCGAGCGAGCTGATTGAGGCGGTGGCGCGCGTCGGCATCATCGATGGCACACGGGCCGACTCGACTGGCGGCTAGGCCCCGAGGGGCTGGGTCGGCTAGAGCCGGACGCCGGCCATGCTGGCCGGGTCCGCGTTGGGTCTCTGGGGCGGGCTCGTTGCCCAGAGCGTCGGCGGCGGTGACGAACGGGTTGCGCCGGGTCTGGGCTTGGCCGGAGTGTGCCTCGTCGGGCGGCGAGGAGGCCGTGTGTAGGAGTTCACCGGGCCCGCCAAGGCGGACGGAGCCGGACCCGGCCGGTTTGGCGAGCTGGTTGAGGCGATCCTGCTGGGTGTTGGCGGCGTGGAGGAGCTCGCGCATCCGCCCGATGCACTCCTTGAGCTCCTCACCTGCGAGTTGGTCGAGGCCGACCACGGCTGCCTCTGCAGCGCGCATGTTCTTGACCGGGGTCTCGTAGACGGTCCGGATGGCGCCGAAGGCCCGGCCGATCGCTCCTCCCCGGGCGCGAGTATCAGCGGCCCGGCTCGGCTTGGGAGCGGCGGGCGTGAATCCGTGGGCGGCGTCGTGCTCCTTCTAAGTAGCTTCCAGGCAACGCCTGGTGGCGGCCAGCATCTCGGACAGGTCCAGCAGCTGCTGGCGCCTGTCCTCGAGCTGGGTTCGGGCTTCGGCGATGTTGGTGGCGTTGACGTCGGTGCCGATGGGGATGCGGAGGCTCTGCATCGCAGCGTGCAGCGGGTCGGACGGCTCCATCCCTGCCATGGCGGCCGCGGCTTTGGCGACTCTTCTCGCCTTGCTCGACGAGGAAGAGGCGCCATCGCCGGTTACGAAGACCTCCACGTGGGCGTCCATCCCCGCGCCGGTGAATCTGCCGCTGAGAGAGAGCGGGGAGTCGGAGTTGCTGAGCACCTCGCTGGGGTACTCGTCGGCCGCGAGCGCGTCGGAGATGCGCAACGCGAAGAAGGAGGCGTCGAGCACGCCGATGACGTCGTCCGCGAGAGTGACGGACTCGTTGGACTAGGAGAAGGGCCCCGTCCAATGCATGCTTCCGGCCAGCTTCTCAAGCTACCCCACGGTGGGCGCCAACTGTCGTGGTGGGCGCACGGCAGATGCCAAGGGATGGCCAAAGAGAGGAGGAGGCTCGAGGGCGCTGGTGGGCTCCAGAGGCGAGGTTGATATGGGCGGGCGTGGGACGCCGGACATAACCAGGTTCGGGGCTCTCTAGAGAGATAACACCCCTAGTCCTGCCGAGTTTAGTTGGATGGTCGATAGTAGAATGTTGCTCCTGGAGCTGCGTGGGGAAGGAAGGAGGCTGGCCAAGGCTTGGGCTGCTCCTTCTCCCTGGTTTTGCTATGCAGTGGCTAGTCCTATGCTTGCCTGGGTTTCTCTTTCTTGCCTGCTTATCTCGTATTGCTTCGCATGCCTCTGTAGGCGTGGGCTCCTGGGGAGTTCTATAGATCAACCCACCCAGGGTTACAATGGTAATATACTGAGTCGGTGGGTCCGTATTGTCAGTGTCCGGGGTACCGGGCTGGGTCCCGCTTGTGGGCTTGTAGTTCGCCGGGTTCCCCTAGGTGCGGGCCCCGCGTACCTAGGGGGACTGTGCACCGTTTTGTCGATCGTCATGGCGTGGCCGAGTTGAGCCGCGCACAGTGTTCTCCGTCAGGCCGCCGCTTGCTGTCATCAGCGGTGATGGCGGGAACACTACCGCCGTGCGAGCCCTGGTCAGCGCTTAGGTAAGGGGCACTGTTGCCACACTCCGGCTGACCACGAGCATGGGAGGGAGCACTGTAGTCTTGGTCATCGGTGATTGAGGTCTTGTCCCATCGTATGGCCTTGATGGGACGGGAGCTGACCCGTGGCTGGGTTGCCGTGGCCGCCACGGGTGGGTTGCCTTGTTGGGGAAGCCATGCTTGCACCGGGTTGAATTGCCTTGTGCCAGCTGCTGCGGCCGGGTTGATGTACCTTGTCGAGTCGAGGTTCTTGGCCGGGTTGCGGTCCTTGCCAGGTCGAGCGACCCAACCTGGCGCATGCCGGTTTGCGGAGCGATGCGGGCCCTGCTGTTTTTGAAATAGATCCGGGTTCAGTTGCCTACCCGGGGTTCATCCCCCCGACAGACGGGGTAGAAAGATGAATTTAACCTTGATTTAGGGAGAGAAATACACGAAGTGCACGCATGTGATTCCGATGCCCACAGGGAAATGAGATATGTATGCGTGTGAGAGAGATTGCACAATTCATTCACGTATCACTATCTAGTGATTGTGGACATGCATCGCTTGAACATAAGTCAATATCTACTTCGTATCGTGGCCAAAGGTACAATATCGATTCAACGCTATAAAGATTGGACACTCACATATCACATTTTTTTCCATTTAAATAAACCTTTTCAGTTGTGCATGCCAAAGTTACAGTGATGTTTCTTCAAACAACCAATGTAGCTATCATGTACATGCACCATTGTTACTCTTGCATTCAAATTCATTAGTTTTGGATGATTTAAGTTTATATTTTCAAGTAATATATGTAATATTCATATATGAATTCAACGTGTACGCAATTTATGAAATGGAGGCTATGTAATTATATGAGGTAACACTTTTAAGTAGCGGACTACAATATCCATTTATTTTTGTGCACCTCTACACTAACACGTCAATGCATTATGTTTAAAGTAAATAACCAATGACACTAAATTATCAATTTACACCACAAATACATAGGTTGAGCGTTTGATCCCTTTTTTGTGAATGCGCCACTACACCTGTACGATTGGCCGTGCCCGTGTGAACGTCCAATTCGGCGCATCATCCCGAGTTATTGTCTTTTATTCTGGGGTGGACTTCACACCAGTTATTAACTGTTGACGCGTGCCCCTTGTACACAGTCTAGCATGACCTTCCCGCTAGCATGGTCCAAAATTAGTTGAAACTGGATACGAACGATCCCACGGGCGGCAAAATCTCCCGCCTCCTTCTAAAATTTCCGCCACCTTAGTCTTTAGCATGTGAAATTGCCCTTTTGTCCTTGGTGCACGGAGACCAATAGTTACAATACCGCCCTCATCTACATAATAGGTCGAGGCTGCTTTGGTAACTTCCGGTTCCCCCCACTATACGGCACCCCCATTTCCTCTCCCCCTCCCGCAAAAACGACTAACTCCACAACACCAGAGCATCTTACATCACGCCGTCCGTACTTCATCGCCCTTTCTCCCCTCCCCTCTCAAAACCCTAGACTGCTTATCCACCGACATACCATAGCCCATTCACTGCCAGCGGCGTCCACATTGCCGGATCTGCTTGTGCGGCCGCATCTACCCCTCCCACCTCCCCTAGAAACAAGTACACTACTCATCCACCACTGTACCACTGCCCATTCAATGTCGGCCTTGTCCATGGCGCTGGATCTGCTTCGCCGATACTCTCGTCAACCGCTGCGCATCTGCAGCGGCTCATTCGTACACCCCACTAAAGACGCTTCATCCACACCCCCCAGAGCAGCCCCACCGACGCCCCCGTCGACGGCCTCTGATCCTCTTCACCGACACCTTCCTGAACCCTACTGGAGTCGCTTCAACGACACCATCGTCAACCCTACCGGAGTAGCTTCGCCTATACCATTCTCAACCCTACCGGGGCCGCTTTGCCAAGTCACTAGTCCATGTAGTCTTGGGAACCCACTTGACCAAGGCCTTAGGTGCTTCTTAAAATGCATCAATCTCCTTATGAAGCTTGTCCTTGCCTTTGTTCTTGTGGTCTTGTGGTGGAAGATCATCTTGTGCTTGTGTTCCCTTGAAGGAAGTAGGATCATACTTCTCTTGTTGAGGAACAAACTTCGTCTTGGGGTATTGATCTTCTTCCCACTCAACTCCATTGGCATTGAACTTTCATTCAAAACCAACACCTTGATTCTTCCGGTGCCTTCCTTGCTTGCGTACAATTTCCTCGAATTGCTTACTCCCGGCAATGCTTTTGTAAACACCTTTCTCTATAATTCCCTTCAATAAGCTATTTTCTTGCTCAAGTGTAACTTGGCTAAGAAAATCATTAGTGGAATCAAGAGAACTACTAGAAGCAACAATATTGGATTTAGCATTAGTATTTTTACTACTACTAGAGGAAGAATCCTTCTTGTTCTTGTTACTAGACTTGACTTGAGGCATGTAAGTAGATAAGAGTAAACGCTTGGCAATGTAAGAAGAACTTTTCTTGCGAAGATCAGCATTGATTGCCTTTAAGAACTCATGCTCTTGCTCAAGATTGAGCTTTTAAAAGCATAACTTCTCATGAGTCCTCAAAAGTTCTCGATGATCCCCTAAGATAGTTTCATGAGCTAACGTAAGATTGTTTAGTTCTTTAGTTAAAAGCTCAATCTTCTCCTTATCATTGTCATTCATTTTATCTTGTTTAGCATGATTAATTGATGTATCATCATAGTATTCATCACTAGAGTTGTCAATAAGTAAATCATCATCACCTAACAAGTCATATTCATCACTATTGAAATCAACATACTCGGGATGAATTACCTTGGGGCCTTTAGCCATGAAGCATCTTCCAATTCCTTCATTTGGTGAATCAAATATGTCTTAGGAGTTGGTGTACACAAGTGCTAGACCGGCAACACCTTCATCTTGAGTATGTTCGGAGTCAGAGTGATCGCTTCTCTCGGAGTGATGTTCAGAGTCGGAACCGGATAACCATTCACCAACATGAGCTTGATGTCTTTGTTTTGTGTAGCTCTTTGATGACTTATCCTTCCTTTCGGAATCCTTGCTTCTCCGGGATGTTCTTCGTTCATAACGATCATCTCTACTCCTTCTCTCTCTTGGTGGTGATTCTTCTCTTCTACTTCATCTCTTGGGAGAATCTTCTCTTCTCTTGTAGGGTGTCGTACACTCATTGGAATAGTGTCCGGGTCTCCCACAATTGTAGCAATTGCACTCTCGACTGGAAGATCTTTTGTCATTGTAGGACCTTGACTTAGAGCTTCATTCTTTGCTTCTACTCTTGTAGAATTTGTTGAAATTCTTCACCATTAAGCTCAATTCTTCATTGAAGGTTTGTTTATCACTTGATGACGTCGGAGCTTCACATGAGGCTTTGTAAGCACAACTTGACTTGTTGTGAAGTTCCTCTTTATCCTTGAGTGACATCTCATGAGCAACGATTCTACCAATGACTTCCGTTGGCTTGAGATTCTTGTAATTGGGCATCATATGAATCAATGTGCACACGGTATCATACTTTCCATCCAATGCTCTTACGATTTTCTTGATGATGAATCTGTCGGTCATCTCTTCACTTCCTAAGCCAGCAATCTCATTTGTGATAAGAGCAAGCCTAGAATACATTTCAGCGAGACCTTCACCATCCTTCATTTTGAACTTGTCAAGCTGACTTTGGGGCACATCCAACTTGGATTCCTTGACGGAGTCGGTACCTTCATGCATATCAATCAAAGTATCCCAAATTTCCTTTGCATTCTCAAGATGGATGATTTTGTTGAATTCTTCAGGGCATAATCCGTTGAAGAGGATATCACAAGCTTGAGCATTGTATTGCAGCATCTTCAATTCATCTGCACTAGCTTCACGGTTTGGTTCCCTCCCATCAAAGAATTCACCTTGCGAGCCAATACACACAATAGCCCAAACGGTGGGGTTATGTCCGAGAATATGCATTTTCATCTTATGCTTCCAACTAGCAAAATTAGTACCATCAAAGTAAGGACCTCTACGGTGATAATTTCCCTCACTAGACGCCATACTCTCCTAGGTTGTGAAACCAAGGCTATGACCACCTAAAGCTATGGAAATCAAAGAAAATGGAGACCAAGGCTCTGATACCACTTGTAGGACCTTGAAGTATGTCTAGAGGGGGGTGATTAGACTACTTGACCAATTAAAAACTTAACCTTTTCCCAATTTTAGACTTTGGCAGATTTTAGCTATCTTTGCACAAGTCAAGCAATCTTCACACAATTCAAGCAAGCATGCAAAGAGTATATGAGCAGCGGAAATTAAAGCATGCAACTTGCAAGAATGTAAAGGGAAGGGTTTGGAGAATTCAAACGCAATTGGAGACACGGATGTTTTTGTCGTGGTTCCGATAGGTGGTGCTATCGTACATCCACGTTGATGGAGACTTCAACCCACGAAGGGTAACGGTTACGCGAGTCCACGGAGGGCTCCACCCAAGAAGGGTCCACGAAGAAGCAACCTTGTCTATCCCACCATGGCCATCGCCCATGAAGGACTTGCCTCACTAGCAGTAGATCTTCACGAAGTAGGCGATCTCCTTGCCCTTACAAACTCCTTGGTTCAACTCGACAATCTTGTCGGAGGCTCCCAAGTGACACCTAGCCAATCTAGGAGACACCACTCTCCAAGAAGTAACAAATGGTGCGTTGATGATGAACTCCTTGCTCTTGTGCTTCAAATGATAGTCTCCCCAACACTCAACTCTCTCTCATAGGATTTGTATCTGGTGGAAAGAAGATTTGAGTGGAAGGCAACTTGGGGAAGGCTAGAGATCAAGATTCATATGGTAGGAATGGAATATCTTGGCCTCAACACATGAGTAGGTAGTTCTCTCTCAGAAATGGTAAGTTGGAAGTGTAGGTTTGTTCTGATAGCTCTCTCCATGAATGAAGAGGAGGTGGAGGGGTATATATAGCCTCCACATAAAATCTAACCGTTACACACAATTTACCAATCTCGGTGGGACCGAATCAACAAACTCGGTCGGACCGATTCAGTAAACCTAGTGACCGTTAGGGATTTCGGTGGGACCGACATGCAACTCGGTGGGACCGATATGGTTAGGGTTAGGGCATAACGTAATCTCGGTCAGACCGATTACACAAACTCGGTGAGACCGATTTTGGTAATTAGCTAACCAGAGAGTTGGTTAGGTAAACTCGGTGGGACAAGATTCGCTCTTTTCGGTGAGATCGAAATGTTACGAAAGGGAAACAAAGAGTTTACATTGCAATCTCGGTGGGACCGATCGCTCACTTCGGTTAGATCGAAACGTTACGAAGGGAAACCGAGATATTACAATCCCATCTCGGTGAGACCGAGATCCCTATTGGTGAGACAGATCTGCCTAGGGTTTGTGGCAGTGGCTATGACATCTGAACTCGGTGGCGCCGGATAGAAAGAATCGGTGGGACCGATTTTGACTTTAGGTTTAGGTCATATGTGGATATGAGAAAGTAGTTGAGGGTTTTTGGAGCATATCACTAAGCACTTGAAGCAAGAGGCTCATTGAGCAACACCTCATCCCTCCTTGATAGTATTGGCTTTTCCTATAGACTCAATGTGATCTTGGATCACTAAAATATAAAATGTAGAGTCTTGAGCTTGAGCCAATCCTTTTGTCCTTAATATTTTGAGGGATCCACTTTCATCATCCACGCCATGCCATTCATTGAGCTTTCCTGAAATATTTGTCTTGGAATAGTATTAGCTCAATGAGCTATATGTTGATATGAATTACCAAAACCACCTAGGGATAGTTGCACTTTCAGTTTTCCTATATCCGAAACGTTATATTGTCTTGGATCATCCAACATGTCGAGCTTGCCTTTCCCTCTCATGCTAGCAAAATTCTTTGCACCAAGTAGAAATACTACTTGTGCTTCCAAACATCCCTTAAACCAGGTTTGCCATGAGAGTCCACCATACCTACCTATGGATTGAGTAAGATCCTTCAAGTAAGTTGTTATCGGTGCATGCAATAAAATTTTCTCTCTAAATATGTATGATCAATTAGTGCGAAGAAAATAATCTTTATACGAATTTGTGATAGGGAAGAAATAAAAGCGACGAACTGCATAATAAAGGTCATTATCACAAGCGGCAATATAAAGTGACGTTCTTTTGCATTAAGATTTTGTGCATCCAACCATAAAAGCGCATGACAAGCTCTGCTTCCCTCTGCAAAGGGACTATCTTTTACTTTTATCTTCTACCCTTATACAAGTGTTATGGTGATCATCACCTTTCCTTTTTACCCTTTTTCTTTTGGCAAGCACTTTGTGTTGGTGCGATCCGGATATATATATCCACTTGGATGTAGGTTTTCATAAATTATTATTGTTGACATTACCCTTGAGGTAAAAGGTTGGGAGGCGAAACTATAAGCCCCTATCTTTCTCTGTGTCCGATTGAAATTTTGAACCCATAATTATCACATGAGTGTTAGCAATTGTGAAAGATTAAATGATAGTTGAGTATGTGGAGTTTGTTGAATCAAAGCTCTTACATAGACCCTTCCCGAAAATAAGATGAATTGCAATTGTCTGATGACTAAGAGCATGGTTTGTTAGTTTTCAAGAAAGTTTATGATCTATACTTTAACATGTGAATAGCTTGTTACTTGATCATGAGAAGTTTTATGAGTTGAGCTATTGTTATGATATATAATGATGCTATACAAAGTGATTGAAACTATCATTGATCAAATTTAAGCACTTGCTAGCATTCACACTTCAAAAATTATTTCTTTTATCATTTACCTACTCAAGGACGAGTAGGAATTAAGCTTGGGGATGCTGATACGTCTCCAACGTATCTATAATTTATGAAGTATTCATGCCATGTTTATAATATTTCTACATGATTTTGGTATGATTTGGTTAGAACTAACCCGGACTGACGTTGTTTTCAGCAGAACTACCGTGGTGTAGTTTTTGTGTAGAAATAAAAGTTCTTGGAATGTAGTGAAAATCAATGAAGATTTTTTCTGGAAAATATAAAAAATACTGGAACGAAGAGTTACCGGAGGGGACGCCCGTGGGCTCCATGAGGGTAGAGGGCGCCCCCTAGGGCGTGCCCCTGTGCCTCGTAGACTCTCCGTGGGTCCCCCTAACTTGTTCTCGACGCCAACCTCTCCTATAAATACAGAAAACTCCAGAAAATAACCTAGATTGGAAGTTCCGCCGCCGCAAGCCTCTATAGCCATGAGAAATCAATCTATGCGCTCTCTGGCACACTGCCGGAGGGGGACATCATCATCGGAGGCCATGGGGGAGGATCTCGGATGGGCCATCATCGCCATGAAGGCCAAGGACCAGAGGAGGAACCTCTTGCCATCAAGGGCGGAGGCCATGGAGGAGGAAGCACAAGGGAGAGAACCTCTCGTCCTCTCTCTCGGTGGCGCCGGAGTGCCATCAGGAGGGGAATCATCACCGCGGTGATCGTCTTCATCAACATAACCATCATCATCACCATCCTCATCTCTTTTACGCGGTCCACTCTCCCGCACCCCGCTGTAATCCCTACTTGAACATGGTGCTTTATTCCACATATTATGATCCAATGATGTGTTGCCATCCTATGATGTTTTGAGTCGATATCTTTTGTCTTTGGGTTGATTGATGATCTAGATTGGTATGAGTTGTATGTTTTATATTGGTGATGTCCTGTTGTGCCCTCCATGTCATGCAAGCGTGAGGGATTCCCGCTGTAGGGTGTTGCAATACGTTCATGATTTGCTTATATTGGGTTGCTTGAGTTACAAAAGCATAAACCCGAGTAAGGGGGTTGTTGCGTATGGGATAAAGGGGACTTGATATGTTAATGCTATGGTTGGGTTTTAACTTAATGATCTTTAGTAGTTGCAGATGCTTGCTAGAGTTCTAGTCATAAGTGCATATGATCCAAGAAGAGAAAGTATGTTAGCTTATGCCTCTCCCTCATATGAAATTGCAATAGTGATTACCGGTCTTGTTAACAATTGCCTAGGATAATTCCGCACACCGACCCATCATTATTCCACACTCGCTATTTATAATACTTAACTATTATATTCTAACTCTATGATAATATGACCTACTTTTATATTTTAGCTCTCCGATATCATGCAAAGTTATCCTCTTCATACCCACAACATAGTTTTATTTCTCGTTTCTAGTTGGAAGCAAATGTTCGGTGTACATAAAGTCATATCAGTGGTAGATAGAACTTGAGAGGATATTGATCTTACCTTTAGCTCCTTGTGGGTTCGACACTCCATACTTATCACTTCCACCTTTGGAAATTGCTATGATGATTCCATGCACTTGGGGATTATCATGTGCGAGCTGAGGAACACTGTTGGAGAGAGCCCCCTCATAATTTTCCTACATTGGTCATTTGATTCATAGCATAGAATGCTATAGGATTTTTTTCCTATGTAATCAGGTTTTAATTGGCAATCTAGCATCCACCCCAACTTTTTTTCACTTCCTTTGTTCCTACGAAGAGAGTACTTGCTCTAAATGATGTGCTGCTGGAAGAGCCTCCTATATTAATTAACCGTACTCTAAAAAGGTGGACCAGCTTTGGTGTGACACCCCCGATTCAATTGTACACTAATCATACACGCAAATGTGTACGATCAAGATCAGGGACTCACAGGAAGATATCACAACACAACTCTAGACACAAATTAAAATAAAACAAGCTTTATATTACAAGCAAGAGGCCTCAAGGGCTAGAATACATAAGATCGAATACAAATGAGTCAGTGGAAGCAACATTATCTGAGTACAGACATGAGTTAAACAGGTTTTCCTTAAGAAGGCTAGCACAAAAGCAACATCGATCGAAAAGGCAAGGCCTCCTGCCTGGGAGCCTCCTAACTACTCCTGGTCATCTGCGTCCATCGAGTAATAGTGGGCACCCTCGGGGTAGTAGTAGTCGTCGGCGGTGGCGTCAGGATCCTGGGCTCCACCATCTGGTTGCAGCATCCAAGAAGAATGGAAAGAGGTGGAAAAAGGGGAGCAAAGCAACCGTGGGTACTCATCCAAAGTACTCGCAAGCAAGGATCTACACTACATATGCATCCGTATCAATGAAATGGGTAGTATCTATGGACTGAACTTCAGAATGCCAGAATAGGGGGAAGGCCCCTATCAAAGACTAGCATCTTCTGGAACCCACCGTCTTGCAGCAACAAGAGGTAGTAGAGTAGTAAAACATAAGTCATATTTATGTTGTTGTATCAACGCTCCGGGATCCTTTCTCGACTCCCGGAGCCACATATCCATTTCATGCCTCAGCATCTAGTTCTAGTTGTATCGATCAGGATACAACTCCGAGCGTCCGTCACCGTAGGACAGGCTATTGATAGATGTTTTCTTCCCTGCAGGGGTGCACCAACTTACCCACCACGGTCGATTAACTTCGGCCGGACACACTTTTGTGGGTCATGCCCGGCCTTGGCCAAATGATCGCCGCAACCCGACTTATGCCTAATAGAGAGGTCAACACGCCGGTCCACATCCTTAGCGTGCAGGGGTCTCGAGCCCATCGCCCTTTGCACTCATGCATGTTGCGTACTCGGCCGGTGAGCAGACCTAGCTACCTCCTTAAAAAGGCAAGTGCTTACGCAGTCCAACCCGGCGTGCACCGCTCAGTCGCTGACGTCTATTAAGCTTCGGCTGATGCATATGATGCAGAATGCCCATACTATGCCCACGTGATGGTTAGTGCTATCAGGCCAGAGGCCCCTCGGATCAAATATCCAAATCGTAGTGGATTAGGAGCGCGCTGTAACGAATAGAGCCTCATGATCGATGTGACCCCATCGCCCCATCTCGAGGACTTGCGACAAGGGGTAAGAATTCCCGGCCACGCCATGTAGTTATCTCGCGGGAACTTTCCAGGTCAACCCGATTCCACATCACTTGAATCACATGCTCATCCGGGTGCCCCTCAGGGCTGACCCGTCTTTATCCACTTTAATAAGTAACAATAGTAATGTAAAGGCAATCCGTGTGGCTGCCATATCAAGAAGGAACCCGAGGCATCACCCTCATTGGATGCCCACCTGATGTAAACATCAAGGTGAACATAATAGGAAATCACCCTCTAGGTTCACACTTGAGGTGTTGCATGACATCGTCGTTATCGGAAGTGGAAAAGGAGGAATCACCCTCGATGACCACGACCGGGTAACTACTCCATAGAGTTAGCATCAGAAGTGCTAACGAGGTATCACCCTTGGCAATCGATAGTAACGTTGCGGTGTCGTACAACTAAGGGGAGTGTTGTGCAGTGCCGGGGCCTGGTCTTCAATCCCGTCGATCGGGTCTTCTGATATCTAGCAAGGCAGTCGGGACAAGGAGGGGGTCTCCGATGGATCACTAACCAACCTATACTAAGCAGTTTAGGATAAGCAGGTAAGGTACAATAGCAGGTACAAAAGCAAGCTATGCATCAGAATATGATCAATCAATTACAGTAGCAAAATCTAATGCAAGCAAGAGAGAATGGAATGGGTGATATCGGCATGGTCAAAAGGGGGCATGCCTGGTTGCTCTGCAGCAATGGCAGGGTCGTTAGTCGTGTCACCGGTCTCCGGAGCTGCGTCGGTCTTGAGGAATACATCAGTACCAGGATCTACCGAGAGAGAAGAAGGGGAGGGAACAAATAAATACACATCAACCATATGCAACACAGACTATGCTATGCTAATGTGCATTGCAGGGTTGCCTAAAAGCAGGTCTAAATCATATTAGTTACTTAGGATTTAAGTTGGAATTATTAACTGGTGTATAATCCCTATTCATCTACCAGAAACAGGTTAAAGTTACGGTTCACCTCCATAGAGGGTCCTGACACGGAAACATATAGCACGGTTGGGTTCATCTCTTCGTTTTGAGAAACTTTCATATATAAAGTTTTTCGATCTGAGCTACGGTTTAATTTCTACTGATTTTCAAAGATTTAAACATTTTCTGGAATTTCTGGAATTATTTAATTCAAATTATCCAAAACAGTGTATGGTGACGCCAGCAAAACGTCATAATGATGTCAACATGTCAAACCCGGCCGACCAGAGTCAAATTTGACCAGTGGGGCCACTGGGACCCACTTGTCAGCTCTGTTAGTATTAAACAGAGTTTGTTTAAACTAAACTAAGGTTAATTAGTAGCGGGGCCCCACATGTGAGTGACTGTTTAGGTTAACTAATTAACTTAATTATAAAAAATGTTTTACTTAGGTTAATTATGTTGTGGGGCCCGCCTGTCAAAGACACTCGGCTGCCCACTCAGCATGTTGACTGGGTCAACCCAGTCAACAGGGTCAGCGGGGCCACCGGGGGCCACCATTCAGTGGCTGTGGGGGTGGCCCCAGTGGCACGACGTTGGCAGGGTACCGGAGAGGGGCTTTGGCGACCATTTTCACGGCAGAGTGCGTCAGGTCTCACCGGAAAACAGCCACGGGCCACCATTTGGCACGGGGCCGGCCGCGTTCGAACGTGTGGACGAAGGCGCATCCACCTGTGGTGGTCTCGTAGGGATTGGTGGCCGGAGCTAAGAGCTACAACGACGGCGGCCGCGGCACTTTCGAGTGCTCCATGGGGACAGCGAGGCGAGGCATGGTTTGGCGCGCGGAGTTGCTCTACAGGCTGATGGCGCTCGCGTGAGTCCATTGCCACAGTCGGCAATAGGGAGGAGGCGTCCAGCTCGCGGCGGCGGCCGGAGTACTGGCCTGTCAAGGCCATCGCTAGGGGAGTGGAAGGAGTAGCGGGCGCGTGTAGTGGGTGAGGGTGGAGGTGCTGAGCACGGCGGGGTGGTCGGATGCAAGCTCCGCGACCCGTGACCACGGCGGCGAGCACCACCGCGGCGATGAGCTGGGCATGGCGGGGGAGCAGCCACGGCCGTGGCAACGGTTGGAAAGAGAGGGGGAGGAGCGCGGGGCTCACAGAGAGCCGTAGGGGGTTGGCAGCGGGCTCGAGGGTGGTTGGGGTGGCCGGAGTTAATGACGAGGGCGACGGTGGAGCAGAGGGGGAAGCCGAGCTCGGGGCGGCGTTGTGAGCTCGTCCCGGTCCGCGTGGCTTGCATGAGAAGAAGAGGAGGATGTCGGGGAGGTGAGGGCGTCGGGCATCCACGACGAGGCAGGCGGGGCACGTCGAGCGAGGCCGGCTCCGGCGTCTAAGGCGGAGCCAAGTCCAGAGGGGAGAGGAGAGGGGGATGGATCTGGGAGAAGGGTAGGTGAGTGGGGAAGTGGGAGAGACTGAGGCTCCGGAGGGGGGCGTGGCCTTATCCCCTCGCGCTTCGCTGCCGGCGACGAGGTTGGGTGGAGTCTTGCCCCTGTTTCGACCCCGGCCGAGGGAACAGGGGAAGGGACGACCCGTGGGAGGTTTGGTGGGCTGAGCCGGCCAGGCGGCTGGGCCCAGGGGCATGGGGGGTTCTCTCTCTCTCTCTCTCTCTCTCTCTCGCTGCTTTTTTCCTTTTCTTTTTTTTGTTTTCAGCCTTTTTCTTTATACAGTAGGGGATAGAATTTATTTGAGCTGCCAAATGATTTTGCAAAAATGTGAAACTTGGTCACTTAAGTGCATTGCAATAACCAGCACTGCCACAAAATGTTTAGAAGATGTAGGAATTTATTTGAATTTGAAATAAATGACAATGATTTAATTTGAGGCTATATTACTACTGTTTTGGAGGTTAGGGTCTGTTTGGAAATTCAATTAATGTTGAATATGTTTTGTAATTTCTTCTGGATTATTTGCAATATTATGAACATTTTAGTTTTCATGTTTGAGAAGTTTTCAATTTTGACGTTAAGCTTGGATTTGAATTTGAATTGTGTTTGAATGCAAATGAGGACTAGCAACAGTAAGAGTGATGACATGGCAGCATCAGCAGGGGATTACTGTAGCATGATTCTCGGGGTGTTACAAATCTCCTCCACTATAAGAAATCTCGTCCCGACATTTATGAGGTGGACGAAGGGGGAAAGAGATGGTTACGAAATTCTAACGAGTCTTCTCGGTCTTGGTTGCTATTCTCAAAATGGTTGATCAATAGCAATGATGTCTTCATTCCTCTGCATCAATGCATCATGATGAAGTTGTCGTCCTTCCTTCAGGATCGTCACCGTACTTACAAAGGATGAGAGGGGGAAAACTCTATAAGGACGGATTTTATCCAGATTGAGCATCGGACGGTTAACTCAAGGGAAGAAGCATAAATTATCTCTCGAGTTCATTACATGAAACACATCAAGAGCATTATAAGAGGGTAGAAAAGTTTCACACAAGTAAGCAACCGTTCGATTCCTGAAGTAGAATGTGAAGGGGTTCAGAGCAATGGAATAAGTGTTGCGGCTGAAACTAGAATAGATCAACTCTAGGAAGGTGGCTCATGATCTACATACGAAGACGACGAATAACATTAGAAATAACGGTGTATAGGAGTCAGGTTTCATGTAACGCCCAGGATTCGTTGCGCCAGGTGTCCGCCAGTTATTCGTCATTGTTGCCGTGTCATTTGCTTGCGTGTTGCATTTTGTCATGTCATCATGTGCATTGCATTGCATACGTGTTCGTCTCATGCATCCGAGCATTTTCCCCGTTGTCCGTTTTGCAATCCGGCACTCCTATGTCCTCCGGCGTCCCCCTTTTGCCTCCTGTCGTGAGCGGGTGTTAAACTTTCTCGGAATGGCCCGAGGTTTTCCAAGCGGCCTTGGCATAGCACCGGTAGACCGCCTCTCAAGTTTCGTGCCAATTGGAGGTCGTTTGATACTCCAACGGTTAACCACACAGCCTGAAAACCCCTTTTCTCTTTGCAGAGCAACACCCCTCCAAAGTGTCCCAAAACCCATCCAAACCCCCTCCATGCTCTCGTTCGTTCGATCACGATCGCGCGGCCGAAAACCGCACCCCATTTGCACTCTCCTAGCTCCCTCTACCTATTAATAAGTCCTCGTCTCCATTTTTCGTGGATGAATCCCCCGGGAACCCTAGCCTCCTTATACCTCCGCGCTCGGACATGTCCACCCCCGGCCGGACATGTCCGCGCCGCCGTGCCCAGCCAGCCAGGGAGCGCCACGTGGCACTCCCCGCTGCCAGCCGCCGCCGGCCCGCTCGGCCCACGGTCGGCCCTCCCACTCCGCCAACTGGGCCCGTGCCCCATGCGCCCATGCCCGGCAGCCGCGCGCCGCCGCGCCGCCCCTCCGCCTCAGCTCCGGACGCCGCCCGCCGCCCGGCATGCCTCGTCGACCCCGCCGCCGCCTCGGTTCCCTCCGGTCACCGCCCCGCCGCCCGTCGCAGTTCGCCGTCGGCCGCCGCCTCCCCTCTGGCGAGCTCGCCGCCCCGTCCCAGATCCGGCCGGTTGGACGAGATCCACCGGTCTGGCGAACCAAACGGCGTCCCACGTCCCCGGATCCCTGCGACCCGCACCGTCCCGTCCCGCGTTGACTTTTCGGATGGTAAAAATTCGTGAGTCCCTAGTTTCTTGCATATTCTGGTGATATCTGAGACCTGCTGTAACTTGTTGCATACTGCTCTGTTTTGTGCGTATTATATATAAAAATGTTCATCAGGAGATGCTCTACATTTTGTTCCATTGTTCCATGTTTTTTGGAGTCCAAGTTGATGCCTGAATCATTCTTGCAAGACTGCTATATGATGTTAATCTGCTGAAACTGTTATAACTTGGCGATTTGTCATTTTTGTTGCATTTGATGTGTGCATCTTATGAGGTTGATCTCTACATGTGTTTTGTAATACATCATTCCATCTTTACAGGGGTACTTGTCTTGTATTTTTGTGAGTCTTGTAGTGAGTGCATTGAGCTCGTGAAGTATGGTACTTGTTGTTGCTGTTTTGCTAGGCTGAATCTGTTATTTGGTGATGCTATGTAAACCTGCTGCTACAAGTCATTATATGCATAATCTGGAGATGTTAACTAAGGATGTTTTGTTATACATGTCTTGCTCTATCCATCCATGCCCCTGGTTGCATTTATAGCCTGCTGTAGCTTGTTGTAATCTTGCTCTCAGTTTGCTAAATAATGTTGTTGTCAGCCTGTTAACATTAAGTTCAGTTTTGCCATGAGATTTGCTAGTGATCCATGCACCCTATGAACTTGTTCTTGCCATGCTTAGCTTCACAAACATGTCTTCTTACTGTTGGTTGCCTTTGCATGCCATGTAATGCGCTGTGGTGAGTGGTACAAGCTCACCAACATGCGTACTTATTGTTGTTCCTGCCATGCTTGAATCTGTCATATCATTTGCCATGTTTACATAGGTGCCATCATATCTTCTGATCCCTTTTGTCTCATGGTTAGTAAAGGACTTTTGTTCTATTTATTTAGTAGTATCATTCCATGCCTTAAGTTTCTATGTTAAGTTCCTGTAGCATGTTGTTTGATATCTCTAAACATTGCAACCTGATGTTCTTTCTGCTAAGCCTGTAAACTGTTATTATTTGCAATCTTGACATGTATTTTTGAGCATGTTCTAGTGATTTATGGAGATAGCTCAGTGTTCATGTTTTATCATGCTTTACCTGTACATCATGTCCATGCCTTTTGTTTTCATGTTAAGGTGCTGTAGGATATAGTTTTGATGCCTGCTAGATGCCTAGTTGCTGTTTTGGACAGCTTGTCCTTTAAACTTGTATAGAGTATGTGTTGATCCGTTGCTCCGTTTTGACTGTGCTCTATATGGAACTTGCTTGATTTTGCATGTAGCTTCATATTATCATGTTGCATCCATGTTTTGAGAGTGTTTGCTTGATGTTTGTATGCATTTTGCATCAATGCCATGTTTGACTTGTTTTGCTCATATCTTCTCGGCCGTAGCTCCGAACTAAATGAACTTTATATGTAACTTGACTAGAATCTCGTGTAGATCATCTTGGTGCATCTTAACTTGCTGTTTAACAACTTGAACATAAGGTTTATTCAGATCTGGACCAATTTCGAAATTTGCATATGAGGACTTACCGGAATTGTTATATGTTGTTTCCGGCCTCATTTAAACTTGCCTTGATGTGTTGCTCTTATTTGCATCATCTCTTGCCATGAGTAGCTTCATGTAGTCTTGTCTTACATCATGCTTGTTTTGCATCATGTCATGTTTATGTGTGGTGTGTTTACCATGTTGTGTGCTTATTCTCGATAGTTCTCGTTTCGTTGCGATCGTGAGGATTCCTTCGTCTACGCTTGGTTCGTCTTCGTGGTTTCATCTTCTTCATGGACTCGTTCTTCTTCCTAGCGGGATTTCAGGCAAGATGACCGTCACCTTGGATCTCATTACTATCATTGTTATGCTAGTTGCGTCGTTCTATCGCTATGCTGCGCTACCTATCTCTTTTTGATCAAGCCTCTAACCTTTTTCACCCTTCCTAGCAAACCGTTGTTTGGCTATGTTACCGCTTTTGCTCAGACCTCTTATAGCGTTGTTAGTTGCAGGTGAAGTTGAAGATTGCTCCATGGTGGACAGGATTATGTTGGGATATCACAATACCTCTTATTTAATTAATGCATCTATATACTTGGTAAAGGTTGGAAGACTCGGCCTTATGCCTGGTGCTTTGTTCCACTCTTGCCACCCTAATTTCCGTCATACCGGTGTTATGTTCCCGGATTTTGCGTTCCTTACATGGTTGGGTGATTTATGGGACCCCCTTGACAGTTTGCTTTGAATAAAACTCCTATAGCAAGGCCCAACCTTGGTTTTACCTTGTTATGTTCCCGGCGCTTCGTTCTAGTGCTCTTTAATCAGCTTGTTATCTCTTCATTCTTTTGCATCTAAATCCACTCTAGCTTATTGGTTCTCCTAATTCTTCCCGGTGATTCATTCCCTTTCATCAGCCATTTTCGAATTCTTACGGTGGTTCGTTCAAGATTACTTTTCTTTCATTATCATTTTAATTCATTCGTTCTTTCCAAATCCTACCGGTGGTTCATGAAGACCATCTCAAGTTTGCAATATGTCACTTCTCAATCCTTTTCAAGAAGAATAAGTAATATGCTAAATCCATCTTGTCATCAATTTAATTTGATGAAGGTTAAGCATACAATAAATCTTATTCTTATTTCATCCAAGTGAGTAATCCCTTCCTTCGGAGTTTGTTCTTGACGAATAAATTCTACTTTCTAGTGTTTTCATCTTTTCTTTTCCGGAGTTCAAATTTCCTCGGCCATTTTGTCGGAACCTCCATCTAAATCATCACAAGCTTTAATCTTATTCTTTCTTCCTTCATTCTATCTCATCATCCTTTTGTTACCGGAGTTCTTCACGGTGGTTCTTCATGATTTAGTTCATTCTTCAAGTGTTCATCAAGATTCTTGTTGGTAGAGTTCAAGTATCTTTCTTCTCTCGTCTCGAAGTGCAAACAATTCTCCGTATTCTTTTGAAATGGAGTTTTGTATTTCTTCTTTCTTCCCAGTTATTTAATCTTTTCCGCTCGAGGTTGGTTATCAGCTCATAAATTTAGAGATGTTATCTATAAGTCCACATCAAGCTTATTCTTTCGTTGTTGATTTTCTCAACAACTCCGTTCAACCCTTCCTTCCAAATTCTTTCCATTCCATTCTTTCAATTCTTCCGGAGGCATTGCATTGTTCATCTCGTCAAGTGCCATCTCTTTGGGTGAAGCTCGTGTTCCTCCAGGTTTCAGCCGGAGTGCTTCCTAAATTCTTCCATTCTTATTCCTTATCTATCTCGTGCTAACCGGAGTGATTTCATAGTCTATCTGATTCCGTGAGCTTTTGATTCTCATCATTCTCGTTGTTCCTCTCTTCTTGTCAAGTGCTCTCGATTCTTTGCTTCTTCTCTGGAGTTCTTGTTTCACTCATCCCTTTTCCCTTCCGTCTCGGTCCGAAGATCTTAGGACGAGATCTCTTGTTAGTGGAGGAGTGTTGTAACGCCCCGGATTCATTACGCCAGGTGTCCGCCAGTTATTCGTCGTTGTTTCCATGTCATTTTCTTGCGTGTTGCAATTTGTCATGTCATCATGTGCATTGCATTGAATACGTGTTCCTCTCATGCATCCGAGCATTTTCCCCATTGTCCGTTTTGCAATCCGGCACTCCTATGTCCTCGGCGTCCCCCTTTTGTCTCGTTGTGAGCGGGTGTTAAACATTCTCGGAATGGCCCGAGGCATGCCAAGCGGCCTTGGTATAGCACCGGTAGACCGCCTGTCAAGTTTCGTGCCATTTGGAGGTCGTTTGATACTCCAACGGTTAACTGCGCAGCCCGAAAAACCCCTTTTATCTTTGCAGCCCAACACCCATCCAAAGTGGCCCAAAACCCGTCCAAACCCCCTCCATGCTCTTGGTCGTTAGATCACGATCGCGCAGCCGAAAACCGCACCCCATTTGGACTCTCCTAGCTCCCTCTACCTATTAATAAGTCCTCCCCTACATTTTTCGCGATGAATCCCCCCGGAACCCTAGCCTCCTTCTTCCTCCGTGCCCGGACACGTCCGCCCCCGGTCGGACACGTCCCCACCGCCACGCCCAGCCAGCCATGGTGCACCACGTGGCACTCCCCTCCACCAGCCGCCACCGCCCCGCTCGGCCCACGGTTGGCCCTCCCGATCCGCCGACTGGGCCCGTTCCCCGCGAGCCCGCGCCCCGCGGCCGCCCGCCTCCGCCGCCGCCCGGTGACCGCGCGTCGCCGCGTCGCCCCTCCACCTCAACTCCGGATGCCGACCGCCGCCCGGCTTGCCTCGTCGACCCCGCCGCCGCCTCGGTTCCCTCCGGTCACCGCCCCGCCGCCCGTCGCCGTTCGCTGTCGGCCGCCGCATCCCCTCCGGCGACCTCGTCGCCCCGTCTCCGGCCGTCCCGTCCCAGATCCGGCCAGTTGGACGAGATCCACCAGTCCGGCGAACCAAACGGAGTCCCGCGTCCCCGGATCCCTCCGTCCCGTCCCGGTTGACTTTTCGGAGGGTAAAAATTCGTCTAAGTCCGTAGTTTCTTGCATATTCTGGTGCTACCTTTGACCTGCTATAACTTGTTGCATACTGCTCCGTTTTGTGCGTATTATATATAAAAATGTTCATCAGGAGATGCTCTACATTTTGTTCCATTGTGCAATGTTTGTTTGAGTTCATCTTGACGCTCGAAGAATCGTTGCAAGACTGCTATATGATGTTAATCTGCTGAAACTGTTATAACTTGGCGATTTGTCATTTTTGTTGCATTTGATGTGTGCATCTTATGAGGTTGATCTATACATGTGTTTTGTACTACATCATGCCATCTTTACAGGGGTGCTTGTCTTGTATTTTTGTGAGTCTTGTAGTGAGTGCATTGAGCTCGTCAAGTATGGTACTTGCTGTTGCTATTTTGCTAGGTTGAATCTCTTATTTGGTGATGCTATGTAAACCTGCCGCTACAAGTCATTCTATGCATAATCTGGAGATGTTCACTAAGGATGTTTAGTTATACATGTCTTTGTCTATCCATCCATGCCCCTGGTTGCATTTATAGCCTGCTGTAGCTTGTTGTAATCTGCTCTCAATTTGCTAAATAATGTTGCTGTCATCCTGTTAACATTAAGTTCAGTTTTGCGATGACATTTGCTAGTGATCCATGCACCCTATGAACTTGTTCTTGCCATTCTTAGCTTCACAAACATGTCTTCTTACTGTTGGTTGCCTTTCCATGCCATGTAATGCTCTGTTGTGAGTGGTACAAGCTCTACAACATGCCTACTTATTGTTGTTCCTGCCATGCTTGAATCTGTCATATCATTTGCCATGTTTGCATAGGTGCCATCATATCTTCTGATCCCTTTTGGCTCATGGTCAGTAAAGGACTTTTGTTCTATGCATTTAGTAGTATCATGCCATGCCTTAAGTTTCTATGTTAAGTTCCTGCAGCATGTTTTTTGATAGCTCTAATCATTGCAACCTGATGTTATTTCTGCTAAGTCTGTAAACTGTTATTATTTGAAATTTTGCCATTTGTTTTTGAGCATGTTCTAGTGATTTCTGGAGATAGCTCAGTGTTCATGTTTTGTCATGCTTTATCTGTACATCATGCCCATGCCTTTTGTTTTCACATTAAGGTGCTGTAGCATATACTTTTTATGCTTGCTAGATGCCTAGTTGCTGTTTTGGACAGCTTGTCCTTTAAACTTGTATAGTGTATGTGTTGATTCGTTGCTCCGTTTTGAGTGTGCTCTATATGAAACTTGCTTGATTTTGCATGTAGCTTAATATATCATGTTGCATCCATGTTTTGAGAGTGTTTTCTTGATGTTTGTATGCATTTTGCATCAATGCCATGTTTGACTTGTTTTGCTCATATCTTCTAGGCCGTAGCTCCGAACTAAATGAACTTTATATGTAACTTGACTAGAATCTCGTGTAGATCATCTTGGTGCATCTTAACTTGCTGTTTAACAACTTGAACATAAGATTTATTCAGATCTGGACCAATTTCTAAATTTGCATATGAGGACTTACCGGAATTGTTATATGTTGTTTCCGGCCTCATTTAAACTTGCCTTGATGTGTTGCTCTTGTTTGCATCATCTCTTGCCATGAGTAGCTTCATGTAGTCTTGTCTTGCATCATGCTTGTTGTGCATCATGTCATGTTTATGTGTGGTGTGTTTACCATGTTGTGTGCTTCTTCTCGATAGTTCCCGTTTCGTTGCGATCGTGAAGATTCGTTCGTCTACGCTTGGTTCGTCTTCGTGGTTTCATCTTCTTCATGGACTCGTTCTTCTTCCTAGCGGGATTTCAGGCAAGATGACCGTCACCTTGAATCTCATTACTATCATTGCTATGCTAGTTGCTTCGTTCTATCGCTATGCTGCACTACCTATCTCTTTTTGATCAAGCCTCCCAATTTGCCATGTCAGCTTCTAACCTTTTTCACCCTTCGTAGCAAACCGTTGTTTGGCTATGTTACCGTTTTTGCTCAGCCCTCTTATAGCGTTGTTAGTTGCAGGTGAAGTTGAAGATTGCTCCATGGTGGACAGGATTATGTTGGGATATCACAATACCTCTTATTTAATTAATGCCTCTATATACTTGGTAAAGGGTGGAAGACTAGGCCTTATGCCTGGTGTTTTGTTCCACTCTTGCCGCCCTAGTTTCCGTCATACCGGTGTTATGTTCCTGGATTTTGTGTTCCTTACGCGGTTGGGTGATTTATGGGACCCCCTTGACAGTTTGCTTTGAATAAAACTCCTCCAGGAAGGCCCAACCTTGGTTTTACCATTTGCCTCACCACCACCTATACCCTTCCCTTGGGTCGGCCAACCCGAGGGTCATTTTTATTTTAGCCCCCCGGGGCCAATGCTTGTCTAAGTGTTGGTCCGAACCAGAGCCACTTGCAGCGCCTACTCGGGGAAACTTGAGGTCTGGTTTTAGTTGTACGTAGTGTTCATCTGGTGTTGCCCTGAGAACGAGATATGTCCAGCTCCTATCGGGATTGTCGGCGCATCGGGCGGTCTTGCTGGGCTTGTTTTACCATTATCGAAATGTCTTGTAAACCAGGATTCCGAGTCTGATCGGGTCTTCCTGCGAGAAGGTATATCCTTCGTTGATGGCAAGAGCTTATCATGGGCTAAGTTGGGACACCCCTGTAGGGTATAAACTTTCGTAAGTCGTGCCCACGGTTATGTGGCAGATGGGAATTTGTTAATGTCCAGTTGTAGATAACTTGACACCAGATCCGAAGTAAAATGCATCAACCGTGTGTGTAGCCGTGATGGTCTCTTTTCGGCGGAGTCCGGGAAGTGAACACGGTTTTGGGTTATGTTTGACGTAAGTAGGAGTTCAGGATCACCTCTTGATCATTGCTAGCTTCACGACCGTTCCTTTGCTTCTCTTCTCGCTCTTATTTGCGTATGTTAGCCACCATACTTGCTTAGCTGCTGCTGCAACCTCACCACTTTACCCCTTCCTTTCCCATTAAGCTTTGCTAGTCTTGATACCCATGGTAATAGGTTTGCTGAGTCCTCGTGGCTCACAGATTACTACCACAATAGTTGCAGGTACAGGTTATGCGATTATCATGACGCGAGAGCGATGTTTTCTTGTTTTGGAGTTCTTCTTTTGCTTCTTCTTCGATCAGGGGATAGGTTCCAGGTCGGCAGCCTGGGCTAGCAGGGTGGATGTCGTTTGAGTTTCTGTTTGTGATACATCCTTAGTCGGATGTTGCTTTTATGTAAGATGATGTTGTATTCATGTGTCATTGGATGTGTTGGATGTATCCCTATCTATTATGTAATGTTGATGTAATGATATTTACCTTGCAAAAGCGTTTCAATATGCGGTTCTATCCTTGGTGGGACCTTCGAGTCTCTTTAGGATAGTATCGCATATTGGGCGTGACAAGTTGGTATCAGATCCTCGACAGACCCTAGGAGCCCCCTTGATTGATCGTGTAGTTTGGCCGATGTCGAGTCTAGAAGAAAACTGTTTTTGGAGTCTAGTTATATCGGGGATTAGGAATTCTTTTTACTCCTCAGCCCCTTCGTCGGTCTGGTCAGGAATCTTGACGTAGGTTTTTTGAATTACTCCTCTTCCCTTTCAAACTTTCTTTAGGATCGAGCGGTTAGTTTCGTGAGTTATCCATCCTACTCGTGTGAAGTCTTTGCCTTCTTTCCTCAATGATTTCAACCGGTGCTTTCCCTTCAAGTTATTCGTCGGTTTCCCCTTCCAAGTTGCCTTTGTTTTCCCGCCCTCCCACCCTCTTCTTCCCGGAGCTTGAGTCTGTAACGACCATCAATTTCACTCATGCGAAGCCTCTTCAGTCTTCCCTCAATTGTTTCAACCGGTGAATTCTCGTTTTGTTCGACATTCACCATCTCTTTTTCTTCTCCGGTGGATTCCATTCCAATTTTCGGTAGTGATTATATTCTTTCCCTCAGCTCAAGTGTTTTCCCTGCTCGTTCGCCTCTCGCCAGTTTATCCTTCCGGAGTCCACAAGACATCTTAGGAGATTCGTCTGTGTTCCAATTAATTCGAGGTTGTCACCTCATTCAAATATTTCAATTGTTTCGGTGCATCATCTATCTCTTCAACAATCCTTTCCGACGGTGTTTTTCCCTTTAGTGGGCCCTAACCCATTTCCCAGGATCTTACCTGACTCTTCTAAGTTTCCCGGAGTTATTCTCAAATCCTTTTCGAAGTTGACGTAAGTATGAATTCCATCAGTCAGATGTTTTTCCAAGATCGATTTCAAATCATTTCATTGTTGGCTCAACCTCTTTGCTTTTCATTCTCCCGGAGTATCTCAGTAATTTTGGGTGGTGTTTTCCGTCGTCATTTGAAGACCGAAGAAGAGTTTTTCCTCTAAATCTTGTCCGTTCTCTCGAAGATTCGTGGGTCAAGCTTCATGTTATCCTCGCAAATTACCCCGTTTCACAGAAGTTCTTTTCATCCATCCGGAGTATGTCAGGAGTTCTTTTCCCATTTCTTTTAACCGAAGGCTGTCATTCCAGCTATCGTTCTCTAATTTTCCCAGCGCTTCGTTCAAGTGCTCTTTAATCAGCTTGTTATCTCTTCATTCTTTTGCATCTAAATCCACTCTAGCTTATTGGTTCTTCTAATTCTTCCCGGTGATTCATTCTCTTTCATCAGCCATTTTTGAATTCTTACGGTGGTTCGTTCAAGATTATTTTTCTTTCATTATCATTTTAATTCATTCGTTCTTTCCAAATCCTACCGGTGATTCATGAAGACCGTCTCAAGTTTGCAATATGTCACTTCTCAATCCTTTTCAAGAAGAATATGTAATATGCGAAATCCATCTTGTCATCAATTTAATTTGATGAAGGTTAAGCATACAATAAATCTTATTCTTATTTCATCCAAGTGAGTAATCCCTTCCTTCGGAGTTTGTTCTTGACGAATAAATTCTAGTTTCAAGTGTTTTCATCTTTTCTTTTCCGGAGTTCAAATTTCCTCGGCCATTTCGTCGGAACCTCAATCTAAATCATCACAAGCTTTAATCTTATTCTTTCTTCCTTCATTCTATCTCATCATCCTTTTGTTCCGGAGTTCTTCACGGTGGTTCTTCATGAGTTAGTTCAATCTTCAAGTGTTCATCAAGATTCTTGTTGGTAGAGTTCAAGTATCTTTCTTCTCGCGTCTCGAAGTGCAAACAATTCTCCGTATTCTTTTGAAATGGAGTTTTGCATTTCTTCTTTCTTCCCAGTTATTTAATCTTTTCCGCTCGAGGTCGGTTATCAGCTCATAAATTTAGAGATGTTATCTATAAGTCCACATCAAGCTTATTCTTTCGTTGTTGATTTTCTCAACAACTCCGTTCAACCCTTCCTTCCAAATTATTTACATTCCATTCTTTCAATTCTTCCGGAGGCATTGCATTGTTCATCTTGTCAAGTGCCATCTCTTTGGGTGAAGCTCGTGTTCTATTCCTCCAGGTTTCAGCCGGAGTGCTGCCTAAATTCTTCCATTCTTATTCCTTTTCTATCTCGTTCTAACCGGAGTGGTTTCATAGTCTATCTAATTCCGTGAGCTTTCGATTCTCATCATTCTCGTTGTTCCTCTCTTCTTCTCAAGTGCTCTCGATTCTTTGCTTCTTCTCTGGAGTTCTTGTTTCACTCATCCCTTTTCCCTTCCGTCTCGGTCCTAAGATCTCAGGACGAGATCTCTTGTTAGTGGAGGAGTGTTGTAACGCCCCGGATTCATTGCGCCAGGTGTCCGCCAGTTATTCATCATTGTTTCCATGTAATTTTCTTGTGTGTTGCAATTTGTCATGTCATCATGTGCATTGCACTGCATACGTGTTCGTCTTATGCATCCGAGCATTTTCCCCGTTGTCCGTTTTGCAATCCGGCACTCCTATGTCCTCGGCGTCCCCCTTTTGTCTCTTGTTGTGAGCGGGTGTTAAACATTCTCGGAATGGCCCGAGGCTTGCCAAGCGGCCTTGGTATAGCACCGGTAGACCGCCTGTCAAGTTTTGTGCCATTTGGAGGTCGTTTGATACTCCAACGGTTAACCGCACAGCCCGAAAAACCTATTTTCTCTTCGCAGCCCAACATCCCTCCAAAGTGGCCCAAAACCCATCCAAACCCCCTCCATGCTCTTGGTCGTTCGATCACGATCGCGCGGCCAAAAACCGCACCCCATTTGGACTCTCCTAGCTCCCTCTACCTATTAATAAGTCCTCCCCTCCATTTTTCGCGGATGAATCCCCCCGGAACCCTAGCCTCCTTCTTCCTCCGTGCCCGGACACGTACGCGCCGCCACACCCAGCTAGCCATGGAGCGCCACATGGCACTCCCCGCCGCCAGCCGCCGCCGGCCCGCTCGGCCCACGGTCGGCCCTCCCCATCCGTCGACTGGGCCCGTGCCCCGCGCGCCCGCGCCCCGCGGCCGCCCGCCTCCGCCGCCGCCCGGTGATCGCGCGCCGCCGCGCCGCCCCTCCGCCTCAACTCCGGATGTCGATCGCCGCCCGGCTTGCCTCGTCGACCCTTCCGCCGCCTCGGTCCCCTCCGATCACCGCCCCGCCGCCCGTCGCCGTTCGCCGTCGGCCGCCGCCTCCCCTTCGGCGACCTCGTCGCCCCGTCTCCGGCCGCCCCGTCCCAGATCCGGCCGATTGGACGAGATCCACTGGTTCGGCGAACCAAACGGAGTCCCGCGTCCCCGGATCCCTCCACCCCGCACCGTCCCGTCCCGGTTGACTTTTCGGAGGGTAAAAATTCGTCGAAGTCCCTAGTTTCTTGCATATTCTGGTGCTACCTTTGACCTACTGTAACTTGTTGCATACTGCTCCGTTTTGTGTGTATTATATATAAAAATGTTCATCAGGAGATGCTCTACATTTTGTTCCATTGTGCCATGTTTGGTTGAGTTCATCTTGATGCCTGAAAAATTGTTGCAAGACTGCTATATGATGTTAATCTGCTGAAACTGTTATAACTTGGCGATTTGTCATTTTTGTTGCATTTGATGTGTGCATCTTATGAGGTTGATCTATACATGTGTTTTGTACTACATCATTCCATCTTTACAGGGGTGCTTGTCTTTTATTTTTGTGAGTCTTGTAGTGAGTGCATTGAGCTCGTCAAGTATTGTACTTGCTGTTGCTGTTTTGCTAGGCTGAATTTGTTATTTGGTGATGCTATGTAAACCTGCTGCTACAAGTCATTCTATGCATAATCTGGAGCTGTTCACTAAGGATGTTTTGTTATACATGTCTTTCTCTATCAATCCGTGTCCATGGTTGCATTTATAGCCTGCTGTAGCTTGTTGTAATCTTGCTCTCAATTTGCTAAATAATGTTGTTGTCATCCTGTTAACATTAAGTTCAGTTTTGCCATGAGATTTGCTAGTGATCCATGCACCCTATGAACTTTTTCTTGCCATTCTTAGCTTCACAAACATGTCTTCTTACTGTTGGTTGCCTTTCCATGCCACGTAATGCTCTGTGGTGAGTGGTACAAGCTCACCAACATGCCTACTTATTGTTGTTCCTGCCATGCTTGAATATGTCATATCATTTGCCATGTTTACATAGGTGCCATCATATCTTCTGATCCCTTTTGGCTCATGGTCAGTAAAGGACTTTTGTTCTATGCATTTAGTAGTATCATGCCATGCCTTAAGTTTCTATGTTAAGTTCCTGCAGCATGCTTTTCTAAGTGTTGGTCCGAACCAGAGCCACTTGCAGCGCCTACTCGGGGAAACTTGAGGTCTGGTTTTAGTTGTACGTAGTGTTCATCCGGTGTTGCCCTGAGAATGAGATATGTGCAGCTCCTATCGAGATTGTCGGCGCATCGAGCGGTTTTGCTGGACTTGTTTTACCATTGTCGAAATGTCCTGTCAACCGGGATTACGAGTCTGATCGGGTCTTCCTGGGAGAAGGTATATCCTTCGTTGATCGGGAGAGCTTATCATGGGCTAAGTTGGGACACCCCTGCAGGGTATAAACTTTCGAAAGCCGTGCCCGCGGTTATGTGGCAGATGGGAATTTGTTAATGTCTGGTTGTAGATAACTTGACACCAGATCCGAACTAAAATGCATCAACCGCGTGTGTAGCCGTGATGGTCTCTTTTCGGCGGAGTCCGGGAAGTGAACACGGTTTTGGGTTATGTTTGACATAAGTAGGAGTTCAGGATCACCTCTTGATCATTGCTAGCTTCACGACCATTCCTTTGCTTCTCTTCTCGCTCTTATTTGCGTATGTTAGCCACCATACATGCTTAGCCGCTGGTGCAACCTCACCACTTTACCCCTTCCATTCCCATTAAGCTTTGCTAGTCTTTATACCCATGGTAATGGGATTGCTGAGTCCTTGTGGCTCACAGATTACTACCACAACAGTTGCAGGTACAGGTTATGCGATGATCATGACGCGAGAGTGATGTTTGCTTGTTTTGGAGTTCTTCTTCTGCTTCTTCTTCGATCAGGGGATAGGTTCCAGGGCGGCAACTTGGGCTAGCAGGGTGGATGTCGTTTGAGTTTCTGTTTGTGATTCATCCTTAGTCGGATGTAGCTTTTATGTAAGATGATGTTGTATTCATGTGTCATTGGATGTGTTGGATGTATCCCTATCTATTATGTAATATTGATGTAATGATATCCACCTTGCAAAAGCGTTTCAATATGCGGTTCTATCCTTGGTGGGACCTTCGAGTCTCTTTAGGATAGTATCGCATGTTGGGTGTGACATTTTGATCATGTGGAACTGTGGGTTATCGGCCCGCCATGTGGGCAAGAAATAGGAAGGCACTAACATTTTGCACGGTCATGATGGCAAGGCAGGTCACAGGATAGCCTGTCAATTATGTTGGCAACAACGTTGGTACAAGGGCGAGGGACGAAGAGAACCATTTTTCTACTCGTTAAGACGAGGTGGACCAATAGGCAAAGTTCTCATCCATCAGTGGCTACCAGAATGCCAACAACAATATAAACAAGGTCTTACTGACAGAGTTGTACAGCGAGGTGTCTACATAAGAAGGGAAATATTACTGCTTATGTCATATAGATCCAAGAAAGGTTAAAAAAACAATGGAAAGGAAAATGTGATTATTAATTTAATTAGATCATTGGAAAGGAAAATGTGTTTAAACACAAATATCAAGAGTATATCCTTCCCAAGGAAAAGCAGATGATGATATGCCTGATAGGATAGTAAGTAGATTTCCATTTAGGTAAAGGGGAGAGGAAATTCATGACGTTACCCATACAATAGTGTTTGGATAATTGATTGAGAAACAGTTAGCAGTGCGCTCCCAATGTTCTTGTTGATAATCATAGTACCACCGACATGCTTCGGGATAGCATTAACATGTTCATCAGGGAAAGGTCAGACTTTGGATACAAAAAGGATCCATCGGAACAACTTATAAAATAAGTCATACAATTTTAGCAAGCAAAAGATGATTTGTGGCCGACTGACTCAACAACAATTCATCGAGGGGGCAAGGATGGTATTCCTCATCATGAATTCGATTGGTAACCTGGAAGATCTCACAATGTTGGTGATTATCATGACATATTTGTCGACAGGTTCCATGAAGATGTAATCGATCGGGGATGACATCAACTCAAAGGAATGGTGAAGTGAAAGGTTATTGGAACCACGGGTATGACACAAACTCAAAATCAAGCTCGCTATTTAAGGAAAAATGATATGATGAGGAAGATCGATGTAGGCTTAGCTCATCGTCAAAAGTTGTGCTCTAAGGAGAAGGACCAGGTAGCACCGTTAAATTTTAGCATGATAATGATATAGCCGATCAGGCTAGGAATGACTTGAAGGATTATTAAACTCGTAAGAAACAAAAAATTACTTAGAGTTATCGAATCAGTGTGCGGAAACGATTCACTTATTGGTGGTCTCGAGTGACTAATAAGTCAGAACCCGGGGGAAATCTGAATCCCGTGAGAAGCAATGCTAGATGAATATTCATAGGAAGCAACACAGTTCTTTGATATCCTCAAGATACCGAAGGGTAATACTCAAAGGAAGATAAAAAATAGAGGTTGCTGAGGTTATCGACCAGCAGAAGGCAAGTGCTTTAACTTGTCCGCAAAACGGAATCAAAGGAGAACAATCATGGTTGCAAAGGATCAATTCACAGATACCAGATGATATTATATCAAGGAGATTATTATTATTACTGGAAGCTTCCATGATAAGTTCCACATCGTGTCCATGGGCATGAACACAAAGTTCAAGGTCAACTCCCACTTCTTTAATGCACAACTTTTCATTCACTTCTCACTTTCGAAGAAGTTGTAGCATTGAAATTTTATCTGGCAAAACAATAGAAGAGTATGACTCGTGAAAACTCTCGGGCTCACACGGATTAGGGAAGGCACAGGTTCAACCCGTCGGGGCAGCTTAGGGACATATACCACAAACTTCAAGAGTAAATAACACAAGCTTGAAAGCAGAGCATGGTTGACAAAAGGAGAGGATACAATTTACCAGAGGCATTATGTATCTCGCAAAGAATTCACAAGGTAATTCAATATGAAGTACACTATCGGATAAAATCCAACAAAGGATCTAGTGGTCCACAAGGGATCTGATGTGAGAATTGGTACTCAACCAGAAGAAGAAAGAATGCAAGGAGATCAGACTATAGAAACAACAGACTAAATCAAGAATGGTTAAGTTGAATAGACTTAGGGGTACAATCCACGACAATTTGATTGGTCGAGTACCAGCTCCTATTCAAAATGACGTCTGAGCTGGAAAGATAATTTATAATGATCAACTGATGATTGCAGGCATTCGCAAACATTGAATCAATGGACCTAAGATGATAAGGACAAAGGATGCCAATAAGATTACTAGACTTATGGGATTAACCATAATGCAAGTAAGCAAGAATTTCAACAAAAATAGGCTGATGAGGATTTTCGGAAGATCAAAAGGTATTTCGAAGATTTTGTGAAGCACATTAACAATTGGGGATGAACGAATCCTCGTTAATTGTGAGCAATTATTCGTACATGTATTCATGCAGAAAAGGAGCTGCAATAGAGCAGGTACAATGGATTCTCAAAATATCTGAAAGTATTACAGGGTATCTTGTAATACTAAGATCAACGGGGAATGATTGTATGAATGGCAAGTGTATGAGGTTATCAAAAATGGGTTTATCACTGATATGGAATTGCAACAGCGAAGGGCACAAGGGTTTCAGGAAACATCAGAGAGTATCTTCGAAATCTTCTGGTGCAGCAAGCGATCATCTGTACCGAAGGGGCTCTCCGGGAGAAAGTATTTTCGAGAACCTAAAGTTAGATTTTAGCAAAATCATTTAACCCGAATAGAAGAGAGATGAGAATCCCAGAGTATAGATGAGGAATAAAAGATCCTATACTACCCAATGGTGACATGGGCCCATAAGCCGCTCATCCATGTTAGCAAATTTTTTGCAAAGACTAGACTCAACTTCGGCCAAGGAGTTGGAAAGGGGGCTACCTACACGCTGTTGGCTCTAATACCAACTTGTGACACCCCCGATTCAATCATACACTAATCATACGCAGATGTGTACGATCAAGATCAAGTACTCACAGGAACATATCACAACACAACTCTAGACACAAATTAAAATAAAACAAGCTTTATATTACAAGCCAGGGGCCTCAAGGGCTCGAATACATAAGCTCAAATACAAACGAGTCAGCGGAAGCAACATTATCTAAGTACATACATGAGTTAAACAAGTTTTCCTTAAGAAGGCTAGCACAAAAGCAACATCGATCGAAAAGGCAAGGCCTCCTGCCTGGCAGCCTCCTAACTACTCCTGCTCGTCGGCGTCCGTCACGTAATAGTAGGCACCGTCGGGTAGTAGTAGTAGTAGTCGTTGGTGGTGGCGTCTGGATCCTGGGCTCCACCATCTAGTTGCAGCATCCGAGAAGAATGGAAAGAGGTGGAAAAATGGGAGCAAAGCAACCGTGAGTACTCATCCAAAGTACTCACAAGCAAGGATCTACACTACATATGTGTCGGGGGAAACGAACACCTATGGGGTCACAAGGATCCCTTCTACGTTCGACAGGGGATTGGCTGCATGAGGAGCAGGTCGAGCAGTTAGCACACAGGGGATTTTACCCAGGTTTGGGCCACAAAGCTGCGTAATACCCTATTCCTGCTTGTTTGGATATATGTGCTCTTGAGCTTTTGAACTAGCTACGATGCGTGCATGGTTCAAAAGTCTGAATCCTCTCTCTATATGCCTTGGGCCTCCTTTTATACGTAAAGGGGTTGCCACAGTGGCACACAAGAGGTGGCAAGCTACATTGTACGAGCTTATCGGTCGGCACCGCAGGACAAACACATTTAATGTGCTGCCTACATGCCCTCTTCCTTTATTAGGGACGACAACAGAAGCTATCTTGTCTGTCGCCGCTCTTCCTTGCTTCGACACATGTTTAGGCTAACGAGGCATGCAGTGCCACGCTGGCTAACTAGCTGCTGTGTTGGCGCGATGGTAAAGCTTCCACGAAGATCTGCATGCCGCCACGCAGGCGTCTGCTTGGTTGGCACGCCGATCGTCGCACTGGAGTGGTGGTGAGGTGGCGAACCCTTGCCGGGTGCGGGTCTGGCTGCGGCCCTGTGATTGTCCCCGGCAAGGCTTGTCGGGGGCCTTGGAGTCGTCCTCGGTAAGGGTATTGCCGGGGGTCTTCGTCTTTTGGTCCCACGTGGACCCGTGGGCTATCAATCTTTATGAGGATCTGCATGCTACCAAGCATGCGTTCTCAGATCTTGATCTTAACGTTGTTGATGGTGTCAGAGCTCTCGGCCTCAAGGGTGATGGGCTTGCTGGTGTTGTGCAGGTTGCCCCTGCAAGGGTGTTTCCGGGGGAGGTACAGCTCGCCCTCTGCTCCTCGTGCTTCGAGTGTCTGTCTTGGTAGTCTTTCGTATTTTCTCTTCTGTTGTCCTGCCAAGCCTGGCCACAGGCGTGTCGATAACTGCCTGTGCACAAGTAAGGGGTACAAAAGAGCACGTACTTTTGTACACCGACAGGAGCCCTCGGGCCTGGGCCACACGTGAGGGCAAGGCATAGTTGGGCCAGGCCCAAAGCAGTGCACGGGCACGCATGGCAGGAACTTAATTCTCCATGATCTCTTCGGTAGTTGTGCTTCCCCACTATTTCCGTCGAGCATGTGACGTGGGGATCATGTGTGGGATGGCCTCAGCATGCTTGCATCATCCTGCAGTTGATATAAAGAGCCGGCCCATGCTTCCCTTATTAAAAAAAGCGGGATTCGCAGGGGCGCTACTCATTTACTACGAGGACTCGGGTCGCAGCCTGCATGGCGCCACACCCCATGATCACGGGGTGGAAAATGGTCGCCCCACCTGTTCCCATGCCCCTGACTCGCTTGTCACATGTCATGCATGCGTCGGGAAGGGAAAGCGATGGTCGTGGGCATTAACACCGAGGCAGGAAACCACGTGTCGCTGATTGGGGCAGCGGGTCGGTTCCGATTCCCTATACTTCAGGAGGCCGTATTGGGCATGTAGGGCGGCCGCCCCTTGGGCTGGGTGGCTGATACGTCTCCAACGTATCTATAATTTATGAATCATTCATGCTATTTTATTATCTATTTTGAATGATTACGGGCTGTATTATACACTTTTATATTACTTTTGGGACTAACCTATTAACCGGAGGCCCATCCCATATTGTTGTTTTATTGCCTGTTTCATTATTTTAAAGGAAATGAATATCAAACGGAGTCCAAACGGAACGAAACCTTCGGGAGCATGATTTTTGGGTAGATTAAGATCCAGGGATCTTGGAGTGCACGTCAGAAGATCCTCGAGGGGGCCACGAGATAGGGGGCGCCCACCCCCCTGGGCGCGCCCTACCCTCTCGTGGGCCCCTCGAGGCTCCCCCGACTGACTTCTTTCACCTATATAAGCCTACGTACCCTAAAAACAACGAATATCAAGATAGATCGGGAGTTCCGCCGCCACAAGCCTCTGTAGCCACCAGAAACCTCTCGGGAGCCCTTCCCGGCACCTTGCCGGAGGGGGGATCCTTCATCGGTGGCCATCTTCATCATCCCCGCGCTCTCCATGACAAGGAGGGAGTAGTTCACCCTTGGGGCTGAGGGTATGTACCAGTAGCTATGTGTTTGATCTCTCTCTCTCTCTCTCTCTCTCGTGTTCTCTCTCGTGTTCCCTCTATGGCACGATCTTGATGTATCCCGAGCTTTGCTATTGTATTTGGATCTTATGATGTTTCTCCCCCTCTACTCTCTTGTGATGAATTGAATTTCCCTTTGTAGTTATCTTATCGGATTGAGTCTTTTATGAGAACACTTGATGTATGTCTTGTCGTGCTTATCTGTGGTGACAATGGGATATCATGTGCCACTTGATGTATGTTTTGGTGACCAACTTGCGGGTTCCACCCATGAACCTATGCATAGGGGTTGGCACACGTTCTTGACTCTCCGGTAGAAACTTTGGGGCACTCTTTGAAGTACTTTGTGTTGGTTGAATAGATGAATATGAGATTGTGTGATGCATATCGTATAATCATGCCCACGGATATTAGGGTTTTGGTTGATTTGTGTCTTAAGGTGTTATTCTAGTACGAACTCTTTAATAGATTGATCCAAAAAAATAACTTTGAGGTGGTTTCATACCCTACCATAATCTCTTCGTTTGTTCTCCGCTATTAGTGGCTTTGGAGTGACTCTTTGTTGCATGTTGAGGGATTGTTATATGATCTATCTATGTTATTATTGTTGAGAGAACTTGCACTAGTGAAAGTATGAACCCTAGGCCTTGTTTCCTACCATTGCAATACCGTTTACACTCACTTTTACCACTTGTTACCTTGCTGTTTTTTCAATTTCAGATTACAAATACCTTTATCTACCATCCATATTGCACTTCTATCACCATCTCTTCGCCGAACTAGTGCACCTATACAATTTGGCATTGTATTGGGTGTGTTAGGGACACCAGAGACTCTTTGTTATTTGGATGCAGGGTTGTTTGAGAGAGACCATCTTCATCCTACGCCTCCTATGGATTGATAAACCTTAGGTCATCCACTTGAGGGAAATTTGCTACTGTCCTACAAACCTGTGCACTTGCAGGCCCAACAACGTCTACAAGAAGAAGGTTGTGTAGTAGACATCAATCTCTTTTCTGGCACCGTTGCCGGAGAGGTTAGTGCTTGAAGGTATATCTTTATATCTTGCACTCGAATCTTTTTGTTTCTTGTTTTGTCACTAGTTTAGTCTATAAAAGAAAACTATAAAAAATGGAATTGAGTTTGTCTCATACGCTTCATCTTTTTAATATCTTTCATGAGAATGATGGAAAGGAAAATTGTGCTTAAGTGCTAGAAGAAGATGTCTATAAAATGTTTTGCATGCAATCTTTGAATGATGAGCATGATTGCAATGTTGTTAGTATGAATTCATTGAATATCCATGACGCTAATAATATGCATAGCCACAAGCTTGGGGATGCTATGTTTGATGAATATGATATTTTTTGTCCCCCAAGTTTTGAGATAATATTTGTTATGATGAAAGCATGCCTCGTATGATGATTATTGATGAAAGTGGGTTTGGAAGAGTGTCAACTTTAGGTAGTTTTGATCCAACTATTTTGGAGGATGTTGAATCTTATTGTGATGAATATGAAAGTGGATTTGGAAGAGTGTCAACTTTATTTAGTGATGATTCCACTATTTCGGAAGAGGTTCCAATTGATTATGAGAACAAAGTTGCTATCTATGATGATTATTGTGATGACTTGTATGCTATAAAGAATAAAAATAACCATGAAACTTGTCATCATGATTTTAGTTTTCAATTGGATTATGCCTCACATGATAGTTATTTTATTGAGTTTGCTCCCACTATTATTCATGAGAAGAATTTTGCTTATGTGGATAGTAGTAAATTTTCTATGCAAGTAGATCATGAAAAGAATGCTTTAGGTGCAGGTTATATTGTTGAGTTCATTCATGATGCTACTGAAAATTGTTATGAGAGGGGAACAAATGCTTGTAGGAATTGCAATAATATCAAGTTTCCTCTCTATGTGCTTAAAATCTTGAAGTTATGCTTGTTTTGCCTTCCTATGCTAGTTGATTATTGTTCCCATAAGTTGTTTGATCACAAAATCCCTATGCATAGGAAGTGTGTTAGACTTAAATGTGCTAGTCATATTCTTCATGATGCTCTCTTTATGTTTCAATTCTTATCTTTTATGTGAGCATCATTGAAATCATCATGCCTAGCTAGAAAGGCATTAAAGAAAAGTGCTTGTTGGGAGACAACCCAATATTTATCCTTACTGTTTTTTGTGTTCACATGATTATGCTACTGTAGTAATCATGTTTTATAGCTTTTGTTTCAATAAAGTGCCAAGTAGAAACTTTGGGAAGACTTGGGTGAAGTCTTTGTGATCATGCTGTAAAAAACATAAACTTTAGCGCTCATGAGATTAGCTGTCATGTTTTACTGGAAAGTGCTTTTAGGTTGATTATTTTTGCAGATGATTAATATACAAATTACTCAGGTCCACCAATTTATTTCATAATTGTTGGGGTTGCAGAAGTATACGTTTGATACAGATTACTACAGACTGTTCTGTTTTTGACAGATTCTGTTTTCATTGTGTTGTTTGCTTATTTTGATGAATCTATGGCTAGTATGTAAGGGTATGAACCATAGAGAAATTAGAATACAGTAGATATTACACCAATATGAATTTAGAATGAGTTCATTACAGTACCTAAGTGGTGATTTATTTTCTTATACTAACGGAGCTTACAAGATTTGTTGTGAGTTTTGTGTGATTGAAGTTTTCAAGTTTTGGGTAAAGATTCGATGGACTATGGAATAAGGAGTGCTAAGAGCCTAAGCTTGGGGATGCCCAAGGCACCCCAAGGTAATATCAAAGGAAAACCAAGAGCCTATGCTTGGGGATGCCCCGGAAGGCATCCCCTCTTTCGTCTTCGTTCATCGGTAACTTTACTTGGAGCTATATTTTTATTCATCACATGAAATGTGTTTTGCTTGGAGCGTCATTTTATTTTGTTTGTATTTGCTTTATGTTATTTAGATTAATGTTTTGCATCTTTTTTTCAATAAAAATGTCAAGGATAGCCTTTACCATGCTTATTTTGCATGTATACATGTTGCTGTTTCAAAACAGAAAGTTTACCGCTGTTGCAAAAATTCCCTAGAAAAGTCAGAGAGTGATATAATGTTGAATATTTTTGAATAATGATCTCTGATAAATATTTTACAGCGTAGTATTTTTCTTGTAATTTTTGGATTTAGGTAAGTATGATGAATCTTGCACTCTTACAGACTATACTGTTTTGGCAGATTGTTGTTATGTTTGCACTGTTTGCCTATGCTTGCTTGTTTAATGATTCTATTTGAGGATAGGAGTACTAAATATGCAGAGACATTTAGTATTCAATGTTGAATAATAATGTTAGTAATTTGTTACAGTAGAAAATGATAAGGTTTTGCATTGTTTTATACTAACCTATCTCACAAGTTCTTTTTGAGTTTGTTGTGGATGAAGCTTTTGATAAAAAGAAGAGAAACCGTGACATAAAAGGAGTTAAGGATACACAAAAGCTCAAGCTTGGGGATGCCCAAGGCACCCCAAGATAATATTTCGAGAAGTCTCAAGCATCTAAGCTTGGGGATGCCCCGGTAGGCATCCCACCTTTCTTCTCCAACAACTATCGGTTAGTATCAGTTGAACCTAAGTTTTTGCTTCTTCACATGAGTTGTGCTATCCTTGCAATGTCATTTTATTTTGTTTTTCTTGCTGTTTGAATACAATACCAAGATCTTAAATTCTTGAATGAGAGAGAATCTTCACATAGTTACATAATTATTTTTGCTACTCACTGATCTTCACTTATATCTTTTTGGAGTAGTTTTTCATTTACTCATGTCCTTCACTTATATCCTATGAGTAAATGGTTGAATGAGTTGAATGTCATAAATCTGAAATTATATATGTTTCATTTGCTTATCCCATGGGGAGTAATGACTTCACATCTAAGAAGTAGAGGTTGTAAATTCATTGACGGTTAGCAAGCATTGTATTAGTCATTTGAACAATTCATGAAAGAATATTGAAGGAAGAGAGATTTCACATATAAATATACTATCATAGACATCTTTTATAGTTGTGAGCACTCATTAAGTATGAAATGCTAAAGAGTTGATGTTGGACAAGGAAGACAACGTAATGGGTTATGTTTTCTCGCATCTCAGTTAAAGTATATGGTCATGGATCATTCAAACATGTTGAGCTTGCCTTTCCCCTCATGCTAGCCAAAAATTACTAGCACCAAGTAGAGATACTACTTGTGCTTCCAAATATCCTTAAAATCAGTTTTGCCATGAGAGTCCACCATATCCACCTATGGATTGAGTAAGATCCTTCAAGTAAGTTGTCATCGGTGCAAGCAATAAAAATTGCTCTCTAAATATGCATGACTTACTAGTGTGGCGAAAATAAGATTTGTATGATCTTGTTATGGAAGAAATAAAAGCGACGGACTGCATAATAAAGGTCCATATACAAGGGGCAATATAAAGTGACGTTCGCATTAAGATTTTGTGTATCCAACCCTAAAAGAACATGACAACCTCTGCTTCCCTCCGCGAAGGGCCTATCTTTTACTTTATGTATTTTACTTTATGCAAGAGTCAAGGTGATCTTCACCTTTCCCTTTTTCATTTTATCCTTTGGCAAGCACTTTGTGTTAGGGTGATCCTTATATATATATCCAATTGGATGTAAGTTAGCATGAAGTATTATTGTTAACATCACCCAAAGGTGAATACGTTTGGAGGCAACATTATAAGCCCCTATCTTTCTCAGTATCCGATTAAAACTTCATAACCACAAGTATTGCATGAGTGTTAGCAATTGTAGAAGACTATATGATAGTTGAGTATGTGGAGTTTGCTAAATCAAAGCTCTGACATAGACCCTTCCTGAAAATAAGATGAATTGCAATTGTTTGATGACTAAGAATGAAGTTTGCTAGTTTTCAAGAAAGTTTATGGTCTATGCTTTAACATGTGAATAGCTTGTTAGTTGATTATTAAAAGTTTTATGAGATGAAATACTGTTATGACATATAAACATGCTAGAAAAGGTGATTGAAATTATCATTGATCAAACTTGTGCACCTGCTAGCATTCTAACTTCATAAATTCTTTATTTTATTATTTACCTACTCGAGGACGAGTAGGAATTAAGCTTGGGGATGCTGATACGTCTCCAACGTATCAATAATTTATGAAGCATTCATCCTATTTTATTATCTGTTTTGAATGATTATGGGCTTTATTATACACTTTTATATTACTTTTGGGGATGCTGATACGTCTCCAACCCATATTGTTGTTTTATTGCCTGTTTCAGTATTTTGAAGGAAAAGAATATCAAACGGATTCCAAATGGAACGAAACCTTTGGCACCGTGATTTTTGGGAAGATTATGATCCAGGGAACTTGGAGTGCACGTCAGAAGATCCTCGAGGAGGCCACGAAATAGGGGGGCGTGCCCACCCCTTGGGCGCGCCCTACCCTCTCGTGGGCCCCTCGAGGCTCCCCCGACCGACTTATTTCACCTATATAAACCTACGTACCCTAAAAACATCGAATATCAAGATAGATCAGGAGTTCCCCCGCCGCAAGCCTCTGTAGCCACCAGAAACCTCTCGGTATCCCTTCCCGGCACCCTGCCGGAAGGTGGGATCCTTCACCGGTGGCCATCTTCATCATCCCGGCGCTCTCCATGACGAGGAGGGAGTAGTTCACCCTCGGGGCTGAGGGTATGTACCAGTAGCTATGTGTTTGATCTCTCTCTCTTGTGTTCTCTCTCGTGTTCTATCTCGTGTTCCCTCTATGGCACGATCTTGATGTATCCCGAGCTTTGCTATTGTAGTTGGATCTTATGATGTTTCTCCCCCTCTACTCTCTTGTGATGAATTGAGTTTTCCCTTTGAAGTTATCTTATCGGATTGAGTCTTTTATGAGAACACTTGATGTATGTCTTGCCGTTCTTATCTATGGTGACAATGCGATATCATGTGCCACTTGATGTATGTTTTGGTGACCAACTTGCGGGTTCCGCCCATGAACCTAAGCATAGGGGTTGGCACACGTTCTTGACTCTCTAGTAGAAACTTTGGGGCACTCTTTGAAGTACTTTGTGTTGGTTGAATAGATGAATCTGAGATTGTGTGATGCATATCATATAATCATGCCCATGGATACTTGAGGTGACAATGGTGTATCTAGGTGACATTAGGGTTCTGGTTGATTTGTGTCTTAAGGTGTTATTCTAGTACGAACTCTTTAATAGATTGATCCGAAAGAATAACTTTGAGGTGGTTTCGTACCCTACCATAATCTCTTCGTTTGTTCTCCGCTATTAGTGGATTTGGAATGACTCTTTGTTGCATGTTGAGGGATTGTTATATGATCTATCTATGTTATTATTGTTGAGAGAACTTGCACTAGTGAAAGTATGAACCCTAGGTCTTGTTTCCTACCATTGCAATACCGTTTACGCTCACTTTTACCACTTGTTACCTTGATGTTTTTATAATTTCAGATTACAAATACCTTTATCTACCATCCATATTGCACTTGTATCACCATCTCTTCGCCGAACTAGTGCACCTGTACAATTTGCCATTGTATTGGGTGTGTTGGGGACACAAGAGACTCTTTGTTATTTGGTTGTAGGGTTGTTTGAGAGAGACCATCTTCATCCTACGCCTCCTACGGATTAATAAACCTTAGGTCATCCACTTGAGGGAAATTTGCTACTGTCCTACAAACATGTGCACTTGCAGGCCCAACAACGTCTACAAGAAGAAGGTTGTGTAGTAGACATCAGTGGTTAGGCCCCATCCTTGCTCTTCTAAAAAGGGAGAGGGACGGTGTTTCTCCATACTCATCCTTCTCTCCCCCATCTGTTTGACATATTTCTTCCATTCGCCATGGTGAGAGGGCGCGCTGGCGCTTCGATGGCGGCTATAAGGGCTTCTTCTCGACAGCGCTCCCCTCCTCCCCTGGAGCTTCTAGTGGCGGAGCCTACTGCGTGGGGGAGAGGAATAGGACGAGGCCGAGGTCACCACGATGTTCGGGGAATAGGAGGACGGGGCGGCGCACAAGCTGCGCTTCCGCTGGCGCCCCCCTCCCCCCCCCCTCCAATGGACGGCCATGTCAGAGACCTGCCCCTCGAGTTCTTCATCCGCCTGTACAAGCGCGTGAGCTGCCATCTCCATCTCCCTACCCCATTCTCATGGGTGATGGAGCAGGATCCGCCGCAGGCTTTCAGGCTACACATGAGGGGCTGCGGGAATGGCAGCACATGGGTCAATGTTGGCCTCCTGCGCCCTCAGGTCATGTACCTCCGCCGCGGGTGGCACACTTTGGCACACGCCCACAGCTTGTCGGAGGGGCACATTCTCCATTTTAATTTAATGGAGAATGGCCTACTCTCCATCAAGGTCTTTGGGAGCTCAGAAATCCGCTTAGGGTGCTGTGTGGAGAGTTCCACTAGCGATGAAAGCTCCTCCTCGAACGACAGAGCGAGGAGGACAGCGACAGCGACGACGACGACAGTAGGCGGGAGGACGATGACTTTGACTCCAGCTGACCATCAATGGCAGCACCATCATCTGCTCCACCTCCTCCTTCCCCCGGCAACATGCCTTGCCGGGGGTTACGTCTTGCTAGCTCTAGCATTGGTGGTGGACGGGCTTCCTCATCAAGCTCTCCATCGCCGCGTTCCCCATGCCCGTCACCTTTCTTCGCCTTCCGTGCTTGGGGAGGAAAGGGGCAAGAATAGGGATTACGGGGCACTTATCTTTTTCTCAATTTGTAGGCACTTGCCAAAACTTAACTTTCTAGGAAATGTAATCTTCCGAGTCCATGCTTATTTTCTGTAATATTTGTAATTGCATCAGCATATCAATGAAAAAGATGAGCTTTTGCCGGGAACTCATGCACGTATACATTCGTGCATAGGCGAAAGCACCCCTTTTAATGAAAGTAAATGAGTCTCCCCAGCAAGCTACCTTGCCGACGCCCTCTGTGCCTGCCGGAGAATCACATCTGCCAGGTCACAAACGCAGGGTCCAGCCCCCTACCAAACTCTTTTTATCCAAGGTTACTGCAACTACCCCGACCGAAGCAGCATTCGAGTGGCAAGGTTTTCTAATGTGCAAGTCACAAGTTACGAACATGAATGGGCAGGAGATGAGCTTTATTTGATTGGGTTGTCGGGGACGCAGTCGGTGTCAAAACCGGCAGATCTCAGGTAGGGGGTCCTAAACTGTGCATCTAAGGCTAATGGTAACAGGAGGCGGGGGACACGATGTTTACCCAGGTTCGGGCCCTCTCTACGGAGGTAATACCCTTCTTCCTGCTTGATTGATCTTCATGATATTAGTATTACAAGAGTTGATCAACCACGAGATCGTAGAGGCTAACCCTAGAAGCTAGCCTATGATTATGATTGTTCTTGTCCTACGGACTAAACCCTACGGTTTATATAGACACCGGAGGGAGCTAGGGTTACACAGAGTCGGTTATAGAGAAGGGAATCTATATATCTGGATTGCCAAGCTTGCCTTCCACGCCAAGGAGAGTCCCACCCACACACGGGACGAAGTCTTCTATCTTGTATCTTCATAATCCAACAATCCGGCTAATGTATATAGTCTGGCTGTCTGAGGACCCCTTAATCCAGGACTCCCTCAGTAGCCCCTTAACCAGGCTTCAATGACGATTGAGTCCGGCGTGCAGATTGTCTTCGGCATTGCAAGGCGGGTTCCTGCTCCGAATACTTCAAAGTAGATCTTGAACACAAGAATCATGTCCGGCTCTACAAAACAAATTCCACATACCACCGTAGAGAGTATAATATTCCACAAGTCTAATATGCTGACAACTTATTCATAGCGTGACATCACGCCACGGCCCGGTCAATATTCGAACCGTTTTTCCAACCTGCCACTACATCTTTTGCGAGGCGGTTTTATTGGCACGTCTTGTCGAAGCAGAGATTGTGTCCCCTTATTACGGGATTCTCATCAATACGGGCGTGGGTAACCCAACCGCTACATTGGTATGATTCCTGGGATTAGGCAAGTTTCAAACGGCCGCACGGAGGACGCTTGACATTCATCCTCTTTATAAAGAGGCCAAGACTGTCCTTTTCTTTCCATGCTTAATCCCTCCCTTCTCCCACCTCGACTTCCAACACCCAAGGCTTAGTCCAAGCACTTCGGACCTCCGACCATGTCCGGATCTAGCCTTCAAGGCCGGTGGACGGCCTCTTCTGTCAAGGAGGAGGACATCACGAAGCTTAGGAAGGCAAGGTACTTTACCGCGAAATCCTTCACAGGCTTCCTGCTCAAGGGTAGGTTATCCCTAGTCCCAAACCCAATGAGAGTGTCGTATTCATCTCTCACTTCCTCTAAGGGCTAGGCTTCGGTCTTCATCCCTTTGTTAGAGGGCTCATGTTTTATTACGGGCTCCGGATTCCTTCCTTCACATCTCGTTGTTCATCATCGTGTGTGAGGCCTTCCTCCGCATTACTCCACACTTCGTCTTATGGCTCAAGAACTTCAATGTGAAGCCGAAGATAATCGACGGGCAACATGCGGAGTGCGGACGTGCTATAATAAGCAAAGGTACCAATGTTTTATGGCCAAAGGGTTCCTTCCCAGAAGTTTCCGACCTATGGCAACGGGAGTGGTTTTATATCACAGCACCCCGAGGTAGAAAGTGGGTGGCTGCCCCTGCCTTCCGCTCCAGTCCTCCGCCATAGCTTTCATCATGGGTCAACAAGGGGCTGGACTGGGGATCGGTTGATGATGTGCGGACATTGCAAAGCCGCATTCAGGATCTCATCAAGAAGGACATCAGTCTTATCAAAGTAATCCAAGTAATGCTAGTTCGTCGGGTCCTGCCATGCCAGCGACAACCTCTCCGTATGTGGGCGTTCAATCTGGAAGGACCGCGAACCGTTCAGCACTTCTTCGGCACGACGCTCGAAGGAATGTATCAATTATTCTTTGGACCACAATTAAAGTGTTCGGACACTACAGAGCACGCATGCCTCGACTGCAACCATCCAGATACCCTGGTAAGCACCCCACAACCGAACATGTTGTCGTTATACTTATCATAACAGTATTCTGAAAAACCATCCTTGGCCAGGGCTGGATAAAAAAGGCAGAGAGGATCAGGTGTTCGGCCCGTCTTCCCAAAGATCCAGCGGATCCGGTATTAACCAGGATGTTGGCTCTTGCACCTTATCAAGTGCCATCGGGGGAAGATAAGCACAGGAGTGGGGAGGCCAAAAGTGGCCTTCACACCGAAGGTATGTTACGCACCATATCCGGGGAAATCGAAACTCCCATGTCAGAGGATGAATGGGGCGGAGAATCTAGTATCCCCTCCCCCCACGGGAAGAAAAGGGTCGCCCCCGAAGACATGAAAGCAGAGATCTCCAAGCGAGGGAAGAAACCCCTATCAGGGGCCCTTCCTCGGAGGGCAACATTGCTGCACAGTGCCCACAAGGGGGCCAACCATTAACCGAGCCGTAAGTGAACAAAGGTGCTTTGTAAGCATACCCCATTCTTTTCCTGAGAGTAATGCCTCAGACGTATGTTTTGCAGTTCGGCCTATAGCCTTCCACAACAATTTTCATCCTCGGGGGATCTTCTTCCGGAGATGATGGAGAGCGAAACGCCTCCGGATACTTCCCCGCCCCATAAGGCGGACGACCCCGAGGTGTCGTCTCGGAGGATCTCTCCCGATCTGAAAAGGAGGACAATGCCAGATGGTGACTCTTCGGCCGCCCGAGGTCCAGGGTGTTCGGCTCCTAGAGAGACCGAAAACAAAAGCCCCGGACTATCTGACATACATCCGGATACGTTGACGGGTCTTCTGTGGCCAGCGCCTGTCTCGGAGGAACATTGTATCTTAATGGGTATGGTGATTAAGAGAATTTCGTCCGCAAAGAACGGATTGGATGAAGCCTTTATGAGCCTACTAAGAGGCTTCGAGGTACGTAATGTGGCAATTTTTAATTTTATCGTAAACGCGAGGTGCACTGTGTGTAGGTAGTAGCCCCCGAGACCCTTGTTGCCATCCGAACGGGGCGATCAGAGGATCAAATAATCTTAGGTAATAATTTGGCCATTTTTGTACACACGCAGCTGCAGCCCCAGCAATTGCCCGGGCTGCCGAATTTTCCGAACTTAAGTGACAACTTGATGTGGCGGATGATGACATCAGCTTGTGAACAAGCGACTTGACGAGGCACAAGGTATGTATTTTTGGGCGGTCAGTGAGTATAAATAGGAGAATGATGCTGGGAGTTATAATATGCTTTGACTGCAGATAGTGCTGTCGCCGTGAAGACTCTTCGGGCTGAGCTTGCCTGGGCCAAGGAGCAAGCCAGGATAAGCAACGCGGCTGCCGAGAAGGCGGCTGGTGAATTGAAAACCGAACAGGTTGCTCATCGCTAGAGTGAGGTTATAATAGCCAATATGGCTCTTGATTTAAAGGATGCCGCTAGCCGATACGAGCTTCTCGAAAGGGAAAACCAAGCAGAAACGGCTGACCTAGAGAAGGCCTTACAAGCGGCAAAGGAAACTCGATCTAAGATCAGAGCGGTTCGGGAGGAGCTCCGGCAAGCCAGCGAGATCGCGGCTGGGAAGCCCTTTTTATTGAGAACTAAGTTCGGCGATCCGAAGTATGCCCCACTTGATCAAGCGTGGAGTTCTATGGACGCATACTTGGACTTATCGAAGAGTGCTACAAATGCGATGCAGTTTTTCCAAGGCCAAGAAGACCATGAAGCAGAAAGACTGTTCTGGTCGCAATTCAGCATGCCTAGGTGTCCGCTGCTAATGAACGAGCAGATGGCCGAATGGGCAGAGCTCCACAGGTTATCCGGACTTGCCATGAAGGCTGTCATAGATCGCCTGTGGCCTCAGGAGCCAAGTCCGGATAATTATTTTGGTTTGGTGAAACGATTTCTTCGCGCGGTGTCGCATATCACCGCCGTCAAGCGGTCGGCGTGCATAGAAGGTGCGTGGATGGCCCTTGCCCATTTTAAGACATACTGGGCAAAGATGAAGGCCACCGATATTGCAACGAGGGGTCCACCCGGGGGCCAGGACCTACCAGAGAATTATTTTGACGAAGTCTTAGAGGGTGTCCGCTTAATAGAGGCTCAGTGCTCGAAAAATATCATGTTCGAATAGCATGTATTCGGATTGTAAGAACAATTCTTATGACAATAAAGGCTATATTTATACTTTTGCCCGTAAAGTATTTTAGTGCCTCATGTGTGACCGTTTATGTATATATGTATATAATCTGAAAGTTTGCAGTCGTCGGCTTCAGCCCCATCGCGTATAATGCGGGGGTGTTCGGCAAAGCACGTAATCACACTTGACCTAACGTCTTGGTATGTTAACGAGGTGGTTGTGCGGCGAACGAGGCAATCGGACTATAGAGCTTTAACACTTTCACTAAGCCATAGGAGTTTGATGGTGGGGCTACTATATAGCCCCAGGTATGTCCGCGTTTATCCAAATACGGTGTGTTTACATACATGACCGGGAAATCGGTCCTTCGTTAATGCTGAGCAATCGCGAAGATTCCGCTGAGTCATCAAGTGGTTGACCAACTCTTGCTTTGTCATGACAGTCACTTTTCGGCTTTCTCTACTGAGGTGCTCATCTGGATGAACTAGGGCACAATCGCAGTAGTTCTCCCTGTGCCACCTTAGCCGATAGAGCGGAACATAAGGTAGAAAAACGCTGGAGCCGGGCAAACCCAACATTTGACCGAAGACATGATTCAGAGCTGATGCATATAAGGCCAAACTCGCGACATCGAACACTCCCGAAGGTATTCGGACTTTACAATATACACCGGGCTGAATATAGCCCCTGGTAATGAACCCTGGGTTTCAAGGTACGTGCGGCAATCCGGCGTGACGAAAGAGCGCCTGTGGTGAGAGCATAGATCTCAAAAAACACATTGGTTGCTGCTTCTGTAACCACTACAAAAAAATACACTTCCGTGATGATACATGTTTGTCACAGTAGGTCGCGTTTTTTGTCATGCATGTACATCCATGACAAATTTATGACAAAATCAAGATAGTCATACCTATGCTGTCGTAGGAGTGTTCCATGACATTACCAAAATTATCATCACGGAAGTGTCCATTTCCATGACGATAAATCGTGCGTCACAGAAGTGCTTTCGTCAAGGGTGACCGACACGTGGCCTCCACCGTAACGGAACGCCGTTAAGCTATCGGGTCGGGTTTTGGATCCGATAACCCGTTAACAGACCCGACCAATGGGGATTTTCCACGTGTAAAATCATCATTGGCTGGCGGAAACGCGTGTCAGCTCATCGTTGGGACAGATGTCATCCACTCATTGGACAGAAGGCGCTTATGGTACTTTGACACGTGGCACGGCCCAACAGAGGCCCATTCCTGTGAAAAGGCCAGCCCATTTGACTTGGTCAAAAGGTGGCGGGACGGCCCATTGAAAGCCTGTTAACGGCATGTTCCCATATAGCCCATTTACAGCCCGCTAACCCAAGGCACTTTACGCCCTATCCGAATTAGGCCCAATAGAGTCAGCTGGGCCATCCAATATGATTCCAACCCGTTTTCACTTCTACAACCCATTTTCACTTCTGCCCATGTATGGCCCATGAAGTCTTTCGGCCTATATAAGGCCCTTTGTAACTCTTGGCCTATTAGCGACCCGTGGTGAAACTGGCCCATAATGAACAGTGTATCACTTTACACCCATTAACGGCCCGTTGTGAAACTGGCCCGTAATGAACAATGTATCACCGTATACCCATTAACGGCCCGTTATTCCGTTGGGCTGTTTCCAGCCCATTTATCTTTCGGCCTTCTCAAAGCCCATTTATTCTTGGGCTCATTTCCAGCATTCGTTTACATACGGCCCGTTACTGTCGTTTTCTGCTTGTGGGCCAAATTCAGCCCGTGGTTATAGTCGGCCCGTTTGTGGTCCGTTAATATGTTGGGCTGTTTTTGTAGCGTCATCAAATTCGGCCTATTAGCGATGGCCCGTTATGGTCGGCCCATGAACGGACGATTCCAACTCTAGCCCCTTTACGGCCATAATGCGGTCTGTTTGGCCCATGTTTGGCCAATCGATCATACGGCCCGCAGAAGGCCCATTGATGATACGGCCCGCAGAAGGCCCACTGTTTCTATGGCCCGTAAAAGGCTCATTGTTTCTACGACCCGTAGAAGGCCCACTGTTTCTACGGCCCGTAGGAGGCCTAGTGTCACTACGGTAACTATTAGCCCATGGTTATTGTGGCCTAGTATGAAAAAATAGGTTATTGCAGCCACTAGCAAACCGCGGAAAAAGAACTGCAATGACTACAAGCAAACAAATAAACAAGACAAGGAAATATATAAGCAAGCAACTAACGCTAGGCTATCAAGGCTATTACACATATTACATCCAATGGGCATCAAAGTTCGCCACCAGTGCAAATATCGGGCACAAAGCAGCATATCATATACACTGGTTGTCAAAGTTGGCGACCAGCGCAAATAAACACCACAGCAAAACAAATCCAGAACTGAAACCACTTCAAAAGATCTCAAGAAACAATATCCTGGGTACCCAAAATGCTCGCAAGATGCTTAGCAAGCTTATTAACTTTCTCTTGTTTGGCGCTTAAATCCTCCAGCACTTGCTGTTGCACCAGGAAATATGCATCTGAATTCTGCAAGGACTTCCTCAATCCTTCGGCTTCTTGTCGTAGCACATCTGATCGATGTCTTTCAACTTGAAGTTGAGACTCAAGAAGACGAACAGATGCAGGCAGCAAGTTCGAAGAGCTTGTGCGAGCAGTAGTGGCCAGTACCTCGAACACTACATCAAGACAGGACTTTTGGGTTCCCTCACTGTCGTCAAGATAGTTTTATCACCTTTCTTGGAGACCAACAGGGATGTCTCACTATCTTGAACCTTATCTGCATTACTTCCTTTACCATTGGATAATGTGGTACTGTTCTCCAATATTTTGTCCGCATTCTAAAAGAGAAACAAGCAGACACATCACATGTTTACCATGTTATATATGAAACTCATTTTGGTAAATGAGTTCAGTAGTAAAGTGGACAGGATAACAGCATGAAACAAACATATATCTATGTACCATGGTCACTTTATGGTCTATATCATTCTAGTTTTTGTTGCCAAATCAAGATAGAGACACAGTTCAAATAATATTTGTTCAAGACAAAGCAGAATGGACAGAATATAAGTGTGGGAAACTATAGAGCAATAACAACACTTGTAATGTGCATGACATGAGAACATAACTGTTTATTCAATTGAAACTAAAATCAACATAGAGCAGGTTACAACAGCAAACCAGTTAAAAAAGCAGGTTTAAAACATACCAGTTGCGCCATTGGATTTTCAATTCCATCCTTCAAATTTGAAAATAGTTGGTATGAGTAAATACAGTAATGCAAGGGCAAAGGAGTATGAACCATAGCTACAAAACCTGACCTGAGAACAAATCTTCTTCTCCTTTAAGCGTTGAGTTGGGATTCGGAGTGGTGGTCCTCATGCTTTGGGCACTGCAGTTCCCTTACTACCTGCTCGTGTTTGGGTGCTCTGTGGTGGAGACGGTGTTGTGTCAACTGGAACTGGGTTACTATATGCCGGGGTTGGGGTTAGAAGGGGTGTAGCTGGTTCTCTATCCAACTGGGTAGGGGTACAATCTGTGAGAGTGTGGGTTATGTGTGGTGGATCTGGTCCTTGGGCAATTACAACCGTGGTTCTATCTGCATCAACTGGTAGCACTATGTTTTCTGAAGACCGTGTTGTTACTCCCTCAGATACTGCCATCACCCTCTCCAATTCAAATGGCTGATAAACAAGAAAAGTAATTGAAAGTATAGACATTGTATGATAGACAGGTGCAATGGATAGTGGGGAATAAAAGAGGGCATGAAATAATTCATATTTATGTTGTCTAACCAAACAGGATAGCATGACACAATTTCACATATATGATGGCTAACTAAACAGGATAGCATGACACAATTTCACATTATGATGGCTAACTAAAAAAGATGGAAAGACATAGTTCAAAATATGAGACTATGTAAACAGGATGACATGACATAACTATATAATGTGTTCATTAAATAGGTTGGCATGCCATAATTCACATACATTCACGGATAGAATGCCATAATTCAAAATATGATGATTGTAAACACTAAAACAGGATGAGATGATATAACTATATGATGTCTATTAAATGGGTTGCCATGCCATAATTCAGATAGATGATGTGTATGTACTATGTAAACATGATGGCATGATATAATTCAAATATATGATATATATAGTAAGCAAGTAAGCAGATGGCAATCCATATATGATGTAAAAACTAAGCAATGCCAGACAACATGCATGACATGGGTAATATAACCCTGCCAAGTTTGAGCATAGACCTCAGAGGGGAGATAGGACTAGTCATTAGTCTCTGAATCCTCCTCTGAGGAGCTCTCTGTATCCAGCAAGATGTCTGCTTCAGCAAGTAGCATCGTCTGCTCTGAATACCTTGTTTTCACTCCAGATACTTCCAGCACCGCTTCAAATGGCTGATGCACAGGAAGAGTAGTTGAATATACAAATGTTGTCGACAAATGGAACATGTAATACAAAAAAATGATAGCATGATATAATTTACATACATGATGATTGGCTAAACAGCATGGCATTGCATAATTCACATATATAATGCCTTTGCAACAAGATAGCATTGTATAATTCACATATGTAATGTCTTGCAACAAGATGGCAATGCATAATTCACATATATGGTAATTAGACACTGAACAGGTGACATTCACACAAAGCATGTCTAAACTAATCAAATGACATAGCAATCCGAGACACCATACGCACGATATGAGCAACATAACCCTGCCATGTTATAGCATACACCTCGGGGGGGGGGATAGGACTGGTCATCTGTCTCTGAATCCTCCTCTGAGGAGCTATCCGTAACCAGTGAGATATGCGCTTCATCAGATAGCATAGTCTGCTCTGAAGACCTTGTTTTCACTCTAGAATTTTCCATCACCATGTCAAATGGCTGATGCACACGAAGAGCAATTGAATGTACTAACATTGTTGACAAATGTAATATGTAACAAAAAAATATGGCCTGATATAATTTACATATAAGATGACTGGCTAAGCAGGATGGCATTGCAAAATTCACATATATGATGCCTGGCTAAACATGATGGCGTTGCATAATTCACATAAACGATGAATAAACTAAACAGATGGCATTCGCACAAAGGATGTCTAAACTAAGCAGATGACATATTTGATATATAAAGTAAGCAATGCAAGACACCATATGCATGATATAACCAACATCAGCATGCAAGTTAGAGCGAAGACCTCGGGGGGTAAATAGGAATTGTCTTCTCCTTCTGAATCCCCCTCAGAACAGATATCTTCCTCTCGATTACAATCCAAAATGCATGGAGGGGGCTGCCTTTGCGCCTACCATGGAGCGACGTCTGCATGAAATTTTATTGCTACGCAAGGCTCGTCTCTTTTGCTCTACATGTTCAGTTCCATTGTTTACAATAACTGTCATGCATAGGAATAAAACAGAGTGAGATTATGTAAGGAGTGCATGCAGAAATCCAGAGTGATGGTAGCAACCTGTGGATAGACCCAAAACTAATAATAACAAGTAGATAATGGCTTCAGTTAAAAAATACAGATAATGGCTTCTTTACTGTTTGTTTCCCACCCAACATGAAACTCATAGTAGACACCAGATATTAACCAGCTAGTAGATAGATACTATTGATTGCGGCCCGATATGTACCCCACAACCATTTAAAAACTCAAGTTTGACCATTAGTTTGGAGCTGACTCAGAGTCTAATTGGTGAGCATGACGATAAAGTAGCATGTAATATTAAGCGATGCATAACGTAAGCAGACACGAAAGAGTGTGACCTCTCTTGCGGACCAGTGTAGTCCTCGAGGTCATCTACTCGGTTGATGATGGTAATGCAGTTTTCATGGCTGCTGGCGGCTGGGAAGAAGATCTGAGGCGGCAAAAGACAGTCTGGAGGTCGGATCCCTGCTGTGTTGGACCCTTCTGTCGTTGGAGCAGCAGAGCTGGGGTGGACGACGGCGCAGCTGGAGCGGGACAAACCACGCAAGGTTTTCTTTGACAACTATCTGTAAGAGAAGTAATTCTGTAAGGGCTCGTTTGAGTTGGAGGATTCCAACAATGCAGGGATAGGAAATAGATAGGAATAGGATAGGAATGCACATGCAAAATAGAGAATTTAAAAACACAGGATTTCTGCCAATCTGGCTGTTTGATTCACAACAATTGGAAGATCACAGGATGCAAAGAAGCATGGTGAGATTAAGTCAAACCACAAGAAAATGTACTGTTATAATGCTATTATGCTACTATATCTTAGTCTTCTGCTTCATGAATAGGAATTTGAAAAGGAGGACAAGTGAAAATTAAAATTCCTACATTTTTTCTTTCAAGGAGACACTAAAGGAACAAATCCGTGTGCTCAGTGGACAATATATATATAACATGTAGAGTAAAAAGGGATGCAATAAGTGTACAACCTCTTTGGCGAAGCCATGTCGATCTCAGCGTGATTGGGTTGTCTGGTGAGGATGGTCCGGCTGAATTTGCTGTCGGAGGAGGCGAAGAAGATCTTAGGCGTATGGAGATGGAGCCCGAGGTAATGCTCCGTTGTGATGGAGGGTTTCGTCGTTGGAGCAGCTCCGGTGAGTTGTACGACGACGAGGCTGAAGCAGGACAAGAGAGTCAACGAACAACGTTAACCTGAGTGGAATTCTAACAGCATCTCCAATACATGACATAAAATACATAACCACAAAGTGCTAGATGTAAAATACATCAGCCGCTCATCTCTGAACTTAACTGTCGGAACTGAATTTAACTGTCGAAACTGAACTTAACTGTCGAAACTGAACTTAACTGTCGAAACTGAAGTTTGCTGTCAAAACTGAATTTTGCTGTCGAAACTAAATTTTGCTGTCGAAACTGAACGCACTAGCAAGGTGAGGCTACACTTCGGTCGACTGACTTTTTCATCTCTGGTCAATCGATTTTGCAGCCGTTGGATACAAAATCAAGGGTCTGCGGTTCATCTCCAACCTCCACCCCCCTATGCCGCCAGCCACCACCGGCCAAATAGCAGCCCCCCCCCCCCCGCCCATGGCCGGTGGTGCGCCGCCCCGCCCACCCTGAAAACACTCCCGACCGCCGGTCCGCCGCCGCCCCGGCCATCCCTCTAGGCCCCCCCGTGTCGAGCTTTTTCTCCAGTGATGCCCACGCCACCACCCCCACCCTAAACCCTAAGATAGATAGTGGGGTACCTCTCCGGCGAGCCCCCCTCCCCGCTGCGGCTGGTTCTTCCTTCACCCCGACGACTGACCCAAAAGTCGATTCAGTCGACTGAAGTGTAGCTAAATCAGAGCAACATTGCAAGCAAGAGCAAGAGCGAGAGCAGCAACGCAAGCAAGAGAAATAGAAATAGCAAGAGCAGACCAGGCAGGGGACCGAGAGCAAGAGCAGAGCAGCAGAGCGAGCGAGAGCTAAAGCAGCCGCAGCTCCTACTGATGTGGACGTCGCCGCCGAGGGAGTGACGCCATGGAGGAAGTGGCCGGCGACTCCGCCGTGGATGGAGCCGCGCTGTGTCGGCTCGGGACCGAGCGCTGGCGGCACCGTAAGATCGAATCAAGAATAAAATGCGGCGATTAGTGTACAACCTCTTTGGCGGTGCCAATTAGGCCGCAGCTTCATCCTAGGAAACGGCGATGATGATGCTCTTTCAGTGGTGCAGGTGAATACGGCGGTGTGGGAATGGAGGTGGCGCGAAAGATGAGGGGAACATCGGGGCAGCTCCTTGGAGGTGGAGGACGGGGTGGCTGAACCGGCGGGACCACGAGATCGACGACGGATCCTCATCCGGTACGGTGGATGAGGGACGTCGAGGTGTTTCTGTGGACGACGTCGTTGGGGAAGAGGCTCCGGCTGGGTGGCGGACGGAGCAGGGTGTGGGGCTTCGTCGCGGGTTTTCGCGGCCTCGGTGTATGAATGGGTGGGCGGATGGGATGGAAGTGGGGAACCATGTCTTAGGGACACACTTATCCGAAATGTGGGGTAAGTTACAAAAGTACCCCCACTGATTTGAGGCGCTTCTTTTGGTTCAGGGATACCATGGGCATTTCGCGTGTCAGGATTTCAGAGGTGGTGGGAGTTTTTGCGCGTGTTGTAATTTCGGAATAGCAAGGTGCGGGTTGAGATGGATGGAGTTGTCGGAGCACGATGAGACAAAGATATATCTTAAATATTTCGGGCTAACAAGGCACAGGTTGAAATTTCCGGACAAGCCTAACATGTACTGTACCAAATCAATGCGCACTACAAATGTCACTCAAAACTTTGAATTCATGTTACGTGTATAATGCACGCAACCTACTACTCAAATGAACGTTTTAGTGCATTCCAAACGTATATATTACCGCTTCAATATGAACTAAATTTGTATTCGTTTCTCTATTTGAATAAGATCTACAGTAATGATTGTTGTGAAGTCAAAGCATTTGAATTCGTTTCACTGTTTTAATAAGATCTACAATCATCATTATTGTCAAGTTAAACCATTTTTTTGTATTATCTTCACAGCACACCACATGATTAGTCTCGAGTTACATATGAACTATGTGTACTATATGAACTCGAACTCGATTTTTTGAATCCACTTTATTTTGATTCCAAATCACACTACATTTCTAGCTCTAGCTAGATCTTCATAATCTAAACCATGTCTCATATGTATAATGTGTTTATCACATTATGTGCCCCGCCCCCTATGCCTACAAGTATTTAAATGTGAGTTGCAAACACCACACATTACCACAAATTCAAATAAAATGTGAGAATGTTTGATATATAGTATTGTTTAGATTGTTCGATATTTAGTTGTAAGCTGCAAACGCCACACATTATCACAAATTCAAATAAAATATGAGATTGTTTGATGTATAGTATGGTTTAGATTGTTCGGCATTTAGCTGTGAGTTGCAAACGCCATGCATTATCACATCATGGTATAACATGTGCACAGCACGTGTATCACCGCTATATTCAAGCATGCATATGTTTAAAACACTATGATCTCCTATTCAAATATATGAATCCGCTTTCATATCAAATTATGATCTTTGTTAGTCTCTTACACCCACACAATCCTCTAACCTTTGTAGCTACCACTACTTTCTCTCGTGCATGCACACGCCCTCCTCGCCCTCCCCCTCCCTCGGCATTTTATCCACCGGGCACATTCATTTTTTTTCTTTAGGTCGTTCTACCAGAGTCTCCATAACTCCTTTCCGACACACACCGATTGATAAACCTCTCCAGCGATGCCTGCCTACAACATACACACACACCTTCAATCTCCTCCTTTATGTGTCCTTGCCTCGGGTCTCTCATACGGCCACACACACGTGTAAACTCTTGCCCCTCTTTTCATCGATCTCACAACCGCACACTGCTCCCCCTATCTAGCTAGTAGCCGGGCCTCTCGCACCACCTCCTAGCTCCATTCTCTCTGTCTATTCGTCTCGCTGGGCCTTATTTGCCTCTAACAAATGGACGTACACCGACCAATCTCTCGCTATACATGCATATAGCTAGCTAGGTCCCTATAACTCGTTTTTACCCACACGTTGATCGATCTAGCTCATTAGTTCTGTCTCTCCCTTCCTCTAACAAACAACAATTGATCTACCGATCTAGTTAGATTTGCTTACCAAACACATGGTTCCCCTTCATCATCCATGGATGCGTCCCGACAGATCTATCACGCACATGCACACGCAGAAACACATCCCCACTCTTATTGATAACATTGCAGTTCCACCCTCATTTTGTCTAGTAGGCCTCTCCCACCATCTTCGAGAAGCAACTCCATCACCCATCTAGCACTTTACCCCTCTCCCCCCTCTCTCTCTCTCTCCTCTCTCTCTTTGTCCCATCATATTTCCCGTCCTTCAGTTATGTATGGATGTCGACCGATCTCCCTCAAGACATAGCTGGGTCTCTCCTTCTCAACACATATACAAGTCGTTCTATCTCTATAGTTAGGCCTCTGCCTACCCCTCTCCCACCCCTCCCCCCCCCCCACACACACCGATACATCGAGCGCTCTAGTCATGTCTCCCAGCCACACACAAACTTGACATGTGCCCTCTAACGTTCTGGTAGGCTAATCGCCCTATATCTTTGACTTGCACACACACACAATCTCGATGAATCTCTTCATCGATCTCGCACCCACCCGCTTGATCCTCTCTTCGACTCTTTCGATAGCTATTACCCCTCCCTCTTTTCTCATGGATTGTCTGACCCCTATATATGATATGGATAGGCCTCCATTTCACACACATTGCATGCAAAATTTTGTTTGAGATGCCATCGGCACATATTCCCACAAATAATTCATGAAATGAACCACCCACCCCACCCCCACCCCCACCCTAAAATAAAAAACACTCACGAACGCGGTTTGTATCTCTCACACACACCCACGTAGGTTGGGGACGTGCACGAAGAGAAGAGGTGCATGCATGGCACACGTACTCCCGTCTCTTTCCCAACCACGCCCGCGCGGGTACATGATGGAGCTCATTTCTGTACGAAAAAGGCAGCCCACGTCGTAATTTGGCATGTGTACTGGTTGTCCACTTGGTGGAGGGAGGATCGTCTACCACGGGTGAACAAACAAACTATGACTTGACGCGTTATGTTAAATTAAAAAAAGAGGCAAACCATGTGGGGCCTACCTTAGAGGCAACGCTCTATACACTGGAGTAATTTTGATGTGTCCCATCAACTCGCAGAACGAGGAGAAGCTTGCTTAGTATGCCGTATCCCCCGCCCACGGGCGTAGTGGCTCGCAGGATGAGGTGAAGCTTGCTCAGCCTTATGCCCGCTCCCTCGCCCATGCGCGCGGTGGCTCGCAGGATGAGGAGAAAAAATTACTACTCCCTCCGTTTACTCCTCGTCCCTACTAATACCTTGGTTATAGAGATTATATCATATTGTTTGGAATATATATGTCCTTTAGTAGATTTCAATATGAACTACTAGTACATACTCCAAACACTGGTGTATATAGACGTATTTTAGAGTGTAGATTCACTCATTTTTCTCCGTATGTAGCACTCTCCCTCGCCCCTCGACCCTCGCCCACGTGGTGGACGTGCAGCAATTCATTCGGTCTCATATAGCTAGAACGATATATACTGCACTACGATTATTGCTCGACTTTCCGAAGAGGCGAAGAGCCAATCGCAAGGTTAATATTTAGGAGATGCCAAGTGCAAGGTTATAGGAGAACGAGTAGTAGGTGCCACGTCATTTATAAATAAAGTTTTTTTTCTTCAGTGGCATGTACGCAATATGATAGGTTTATATGGAGAGAAAAGGAAACCGCTCCACTATATACATAGTCAGGACGGGCCAGCCTACACGGTTGCTTGGTAGGGTTGCTCTCTTCACACTCTCTCGCACAAAACGACTGTGGCCACATCTGTAATATCCCGGCGGATCACATCCGGTGGGGGAAGGGGTGGATGCTTAGTGTAGATGCGGTCGCCGTCGCCGACGGCCAAAACTCACTGTCGGCACGTCCCGATCAGGGGTCCCCTCCGTTCTCTCTCACAAAGCCGGTGGGGTTGCCTTCGTCTCTTGCTCACTGCCGCGACGTGGGCAGTTGCCGCCTCCCGCCGCCCTCCTCTAGGTTGAGCTACGTCCCTCAGGTACAACTCCCTTTACAGCCGGCTTGCACCAGTGCTCCAGCTGCCCACATCACTCCTTGTGGATATTTCTCTACTTCTTTGCCCCGCACATACCTCTACTAGCTTCTATGTACTGTATTTGTGAATCAACTAGTCCCAGTAATCTTATTCTAATCATGCTTCTCCAATTTCTTTGCCACAGGGATGCTCATCTTGATTTTGGTGAAACTGCACAAATTCATCTGATGGTTAAAAGGTTGCAAACTCCATTTTCTAGGAAGTTCGAATGTTGCTAGCAAATTTAAGCCTGGTTAGGGTTTACGGTTCAAGGGCTAGGGACTGCATGGATCGTTTTTTTCTTTAGCTGCCTTTGTTCCAAAATAAGTGTCAACTTTAGTAGTAGTACAACTTTGTACTAAAGTTTGCATAAAGTTGAGACACTTATTTTGGAATGGAGGGAGTACATATTGGCTATGATTTGTCAATCATTGAGATGCAATAGCATGCATGTTAGTCTCCTTTGTATTTGATGAAATGTTGCAACGGGCAACCTTGGACGCAAGATACATGTAACAGAAGCTGGAAGCTTCATAGCCTTGTACAAATTTATCCCGCTGATAAATTACAGTACGTGCTATACTAGAACTTACTTCGTTCCAAAATATAAGACTTTGTAGAGATTTCACCATGAACCACATGCGGATGCATATAGATGTATTTTAAGTGTAGATTCATTCATTTTGTTCCGTAGGTAGTTCACCTAGTGGAATCTCTACAAAGACTTATCTACCTAGTGGAATCCCTCCGTCTAGGTGTGTAAGTCATCTTATGAAAACCAAATAATCCCAAAACACTTAGGCGCGGTGCATTAACTTCTACCTCGTTTCTTGTTTCTTGACATATCAACCAATACAAGATGAGGGGTGTGCATGCGTTTAATGAGTTGAGAGTACAAACACGACATGCACTGGTTAGTTCATTGCATGCAATGCTATTAATTAGCAAATAAACATTAATGTCTCTCGTTTTCCCCTCCTCCTTGGTCATGGTGCACAACCTAAGATGACTTACTCACCTAGACGGAATTCTCTATCCTCTCCTTGAGCCACATCATCAAAATTAATGTAGTCGTTAGATGAACTAAATCAGTCCATAATAGCTGTCTGATCTAGACGTTGAGAGGCTCCGCACTAAGCCACATGAAAGCATGCAGAAATACCGTGGCATGCATGTGGGTGGGTTTTCAATCACATCAACATGTATGCATGCAAGCATGCATGTAAGTGAGCTTTTAAGTCCCATTAACATGTCAAAAAGAAAAATATAATCCCATTATGCAGTAGGAGTTAGCTGATCTTTTTTCCTTATGTGGGATGATTTAAATGATGATGGGAGTTTATTTAGTTTGGCTACCACATTTATCATGCGGTTATAGAGTTTTCTTAGTTCTATGAAATCGATAATTTTGCACAGAGAGATATACGACTGTTCTGCGGCAACGTGCGGGGTCTCATCTAGTAATATTTAGGAACAGAGGGAGTACTATGTAAAGAGTTAGGTGTCGCACGGTGTCCATCTAATATGGTGATAGTGTGAGGTGGGCCATGTAATCACTGAGCCTGCGTGTTTTCACTGCTCTTGCACTCCTCCGCTGTAAGAATGGAGAAAATTGTAATCTAGTAGTACCTCCTTTTGCTCAAAGCGTGGGACATCCAGCAGTCCTACCACATCAGTAATAAAGACCAATGAGCCATCAAATCACATAGACCCACAAGTAAGTTGGACAGACGAAGCAACCATCACTCTTTCGCCAGTGAGAGGTCGCGTCCGCTCTGCCCAGGCATGAATGCGGCACCGATTCTTTGGAGCGGTGTTGACCGTTTCAGGCGGGAAGCGCGTGTGGGCGATGGAGGGGCTTTGGGTGGGCCAGGCTGGTCAGGAGCGGGTGTGGCAGCTGTCCGCATGTCCCTACCGGACACGCCCGCACACGAGAGGATGCACCAACTCTCGCAGCTAAAATTGTACACTACACACCATCTCTCTGTAGGAGTAGGTCGATCTGTCGCACTCTCTAACACACACATGCTGTTAAACACACACACACACACACACACACACACACACGCACAAACGCACACGCACGCACCTTGGTCCCGTTCCACCTTCTAACGTGACTTATTACACCTAGACGAAGGGAGTAGTAAGTATACGAGATACGGTGGCACACTGACTTAAGTTGAATACAAGTGCCCAAAATTGTGTGCATGTTATAACAAGGATTCACTTAAAATAGTACGTGAGCGAACAGAGGGATCAATTGGACAGTCTTCCCGAGCAGTAGCGAGATGTGTGAGGTAAGATACACTGCTGGCACTTTTAATTATTCTTATTAATTTGTTTGTTTCACCCTCTGACTGCTGGGACCCAACATACTACATGGAGAGAGGTAAGGTGACTAAGGCTGCATTATTTCTGCACCATTGTGGATAGTCTTACCACCAAAGCCACATGACACGATTATGATTGAAATCCCAATGACTCCCACACACACAAAAAAAACACGGCATGCTTGTCACACGAATGCAGGAATGTGTAAAAGGTTATTTTCCTCTCTTGAACATAACGGGAGGTTGTGTAGCTGGTTAGCCTGTTCGCTCATCAAACTTGAGGTCTCGGGTTCGATAACTACACTTGAGCATAATTTGTGCCAGGAGGATTCTTTGACTGGTCAAAATGGATGGATACGGAGCTATACGATCTCGTAGTGACCATAGTGACAGTATAATCACCTCATCACGTATAAGCTGCAGCCTCGGCACTTGTTTTCTAGGGTTTGCACGCTTCACACTCGCTCTCCAGTATATATATATACACGCTGGAGGCTCAGCGCTTGTAGTTGCTCTCTTCAAACTCTCTCGCCCTCTCCACATCTAAACAAGACTTCGTTGGCCTCTCTCTCCCCTCACTACTGCTCAAAGATCCGGTAGGATCCGTCCGCCGGGAAGGGAAGGAGGCTTAACGCTGTCGTCGTCGGCGAGGGACGGAATCCACTACCGGTGCAGTTGTTCACTTTCACCCAGCGGCGCCGCGGGAGGGCCCTCGACCCCTTCTTATTCGCCACCGTCCCGTCGCCCACCGAACCAGGCCCCAAGAACCTTAAGGTATAATTTACATACTCCACATGCATTGCTCTAGTTGCATGTATACCATGTATCTAGGACGTGGTTCAAAGAGGAAAGGAGTGGGGGAAAGTAGTGGGGAAAGTTGTATAGAGCATGAATCTAGGACGTGGTTCAAAGAGGAAATGAAGGGGGAAAGTTGTATAGCATGAATCTAGGACGTGGTTCAAAGAGGAAAGGAATGGGGGAAAGTAGGGGGGAAAGTTGTATCGCATAAATCTAGGACGTGGTTCAAAGAGGAAAGGAAGGGGCGAAAGTACTAGTAGAGACTGGCTATCCAACACCTACATTGGTCGAAAAGGGAAAACAATGACAAATGCAGTACGCACATCTGTAACGAACTAATCTCTTTTGTTTTGGGGGACAAGGCTGTAGAGTTTGAGCAGGACTAGATTTGCTGCGCTCACATAGGGAAAGGTGTCTAAAGATAAAAAAACTGGGACCAACACAAATATGCTCCTTGGTTGTTTGTTCTTTGTTGCAACAGACTGTGCATGACCACATTACATCGGTAGATGCACATGGTGTTGGTGCATCCACTGTCCCATGCAACTCATTAGCTGTTGTTAATCTAAGGCCCTATTTGGTTAAAAACTCCCTAGTCCCTACCTCCTTGGTTCCAGGGACTAAACATGGACTAAAGGTTATTAAATGACATGCTAAAAGACCACGTTACCCCTAGTAATGAACTAATAGAGACAAGGTGCGATGCGTGGCAGGGGCAACTGTTGGAAAAAGTCCCAAAAAGACTCCCTCGGGGTGTTCTTTTTTTAGTCCCAAATGCCCACTTTTAGTCCCTAAAAGTCCCTCCTGTTCGGTTTAGATGGGACTGACACGGAGTTTTGTTAGTCCCTACACCAAAATGTCCCTGTAAACAAACACCCTATAATAATGCCGCTGGAAAATTGATGCAATGCCACAGTTAATTGCAAATTACATGTTCAACGAATTTTATTGTTAATATAATCTCTATGTTAATATTAATCAATGCCACCCTTTGAGAAATGCTACTGTCGCTTTCTTTCCCATTTAGATAAGGTAGATGCTTCTTTTTGTTGGTTTCTGTGTCATCCACCATTATTGACCACTAATTGTTTCCTTTGCACCTCTGTGTAAACAGGGTTATCTACTTCACCTCGTTGCCATTGTGACCTTTTGTTGCACTGCACAAAACACTTTTGTTTTAAGAGTGTTTTGTGCAGTTCAACCAAAATGTCACACCGACAACGTTACTTGATTGCTTGATCTTAGTGGAACTGCATAATTGGAGATCTTACTTCCTATCCGTGTTGGCAAATTTGGTTCAGATCTTCTTCTTGTGAGTTGTTTGAATTCCGCATCATGAGAGGTCAGTACTAGCCTTCTTTCACATGATTCTGCAGTGTGCTTTCATATGTTGTGCTACTTGTATGATAATGTTGCTTGATTTTAGTGAACTGCAGAAATGGAGACAAGACTTCCAATCTGTATGTGCACCGTAATATCCCATTGAGTTAAGATAAGGATATTTCACAACTGTTGGCCTGTATTTTGCCGCTTTCATCAGAAAATTAATGTCCTTGTTTAGTGCTATACTTGTGCTCCCTAATTGACATGCCGAATCTTACATTGAAGGCAAAGCTTGTCTGTTATTGAACCAAGTGATGAAGGGGAAGAACAAGCAGAAAAACAAAAATCAACTCCCGGTGCTGTAATGAAGCACTGGAACTATGATGACACAAGTAATGATATAGTTTTGCATCTTAATTTATTGCTATGGCTGGAACAAGCAATTGTTTTGCCACTGATTTGATGACACTCTTAATGTAATACATAATTATCTCTACTTGTGCAAACAGGGATCTTCTTTGAAGATACCATATATTTTAGTGGAACTGCACAAAAAGATGTTGGAAACATTAAACTAATCGAGGAGTATATAGTAAGCATGGCCACCACAGTAGATAGCAACAGATGGTTCCGGAGAAGTGCTTGATCTGTATGTTCTACACAATAAGCCTCCTAACGAAGGTTGGTACTCACCCACTAATTCATCCATATGATTGAGCTTTGTCATCTCTATTGGTGTTGTGCTACTATTTAGATACTGTCATGAATAAGTGGTATTGTCCTTGAGAAGTGCTTCATCTGTGTTGTTTTAAATATTTCCTTTCCCTTTTTTCGAGCAAATAGGGATGCTAGCATTTAGTTGTCCTCTTGTCTTTGCACAACAGGATCATCTTCCTCTGAACAAGAATATGGAGTACGTGAAGTGACTAGTTCCGATTATGCCAGGATGAAGAAGCCCTGTCTATCTTCTCATCAGAAGGAGCAGTTGAAGGACGGTTACATTACTCCCCACAAGACCAAACTAACTTCAGCTCAAAAGGACTGACAAATCTCCATTTTTTGCAGTGATGCGCGAGTACAATGTTGTTCTAGGATTCTCATCAAAAGGAGCAGTTGAAGGATGGTTAGATTACTCCCCACAAGACCAAACTAACTTCAGCTCAGAAGGACTGACAAATCTCCATTTTTTTGTTGTGATGCGCGAGTACAATGTTGTTCTAGGATTCTTTCTGGTGAGTTCCATTTTTCTACAAGTGTGCTCTACATGGAACATGTAGGTGCCTGTTTAAACTGTCAATTCATAGTACAGTTTGCTTTATACTAATCACTTTTTTGTATTTGTGCAAACAGGGGTGATCAGCTTGATTTCAATGGGAACTGCACAAACTGTTCATGAATACATCGAATCATTCATTTCCACCACAAGAAAGGAGGTGCCGATAAGTTCAAGGCGTTGCATCATATAAGGGCGAAATCATACAAGCTACGCACGAATTTGGTTGATTTTGCTGGAACTACACAAAAAGAACAACTGGTTTATTTAGCACGAGGTGCCATGTCAATGTCCGAACTGATGGCAAACCCTGCCCATTCCACAATCGTAGGCATTTGATATTTTGGAACGGGACAACCTTGTCAAATTTTGCTCATTGATTTTAAGACATGTGTTTGATATTTTCGAATGGGACGCCCTTGCTGTTAGCAGCATCGATCAATTTTTTTCTTTATTCTTTAGTTATGAAGTAAATATTGCTTCTGACTTGTGAGTCGCTGAGATGCATAATAATCGATTGTTTTGAATGATCTCTGTGAATTAACAGCCCTGTGTGTTTGATTGCAATGGACAGAAACGCTAAAAAGCTGCTCAAACTCTTTGTACTCCTTCTGTTCCTTTTTACTTCGCACATTGTGAATGTGCATACTTTTTTGTATAAGATTGGTCAAAGTAGAGATACTTTGACTGCAGACAAAACTTGTATAGAAAGGACCGGAGGGAGTACATGTGAAACTGCTGCAAACAAGGTGATCACCCTGGGAATGATGCTAGTACGTATTGTTTTGCATGTTCATCCAATGCCAGTGATACAGGAATTCGAACTAATCGAAATAAATTCATTCATACACGGTCGGATTTCATATAAACATGCCGGATTTCATTACATTTCATACATTCTTCAACTAAAAAGGGGTGCGTTGGAGGTATAATTAATTAACCGAAGCTACCCACCAGTGTCCCGCTGAGCTGAACAGAAGCTTCAGTGACTTACCTGCAGGTGCAGTTGCATAACTGACATGTGGCATGTTGGGCCAACGTGTCAGTCAGCCAACTGCACGAGCAGTTAAGTAGAAGCAACGTTCTTCTCCAGCGCAGCTCTCTGACTCCACGTCGCCGCCAAGAAGCTAACCGGTCGTCAATGGTCAACTCGCCTAGCTTGGCTTTAACCGCAGGGTAGCAGCGGTGGCATTACTTGGACCCAAGCGACGACGACCTACCATGTTCTACTCTTCCTCGTTTTCTGTGTGGCGTGGCCTCGTTGGCAGTGGGGCGGGGCCTCGCCAGAGCCGGCGATGACCTCTGTCTCATTGCCGGTGGGCAGCGCCTCGGCGGAGCGGTGGAAATCCTCCCCCACGTTGCCGGCAGGGTGGGGCCTTGGCTGAGCCGGCGATGTCCTCTGCCTCGTTGTTGGCGGGGCGGGGCCTCGGCGGAGCCGGCGGTGTCCTCTGCCTTGTTGTTGGTGTCGCGGGGCCTCGGCGGAGCAGGGCCTCGTCGACGCCCGCCGAGCGGTGACTCGTCGGAGCCGGCATTGTCCTCTACCTCGTCCTCGGTCTCGCCAAATAGCGCCTCCTCCGCTTCATCGCCCTCTTTGTAGGCGGTCGCAGCCTCCGCCACCCGCATGCGGTAGCGCCAGCGCTCGAGGCGGCACTTGCGGGCGGAGCGGTACGAGTCGAGCAGTGCCTCCTGCACTGCCCGCTCCGCGGCGATCTGCTCCTCCGCCTACAGGTGCTCCTGGAGGAGATGGTAGTTGTAGGCAGTGTTGGCCTGCACCTCCCGGAACTGCTCCTCATGCATCTGCCTCACCGTGTCCATATATTGGGCACGGGCCTCGCTGATGGTGACCGTGCAATGCATCGGCAAGGATGGAGCGGAGGAGGGGGTTGGCGCCAGATCATCGACTACCATGTTCTCCATTGGGACGTCATCGTCCTCCGGCTGCCTACCGGCCAGCCGGTCAGCAGCAATGGCTGCCATCTCCTTGTGGTCTGTCGTTTGCCCGTCCCAAAGAGCGCTGGAGCGCGAGGAAGCCATGGTGGGCAGTAGTGGTGTGGACAGGAGAAAAGGAACGGATGCAGATGACTGCGGCTATGGCCGGTGCAGCAGTTTATATAGAAATGGTGGGCAATGGAGGGACGGGCATGTGGCGCCGGAGTAGCCGCCTCGGCAACCGCGTATCATTAATGTGGGCGGCAGATGGATGGATGGATGGCACTTGTGTCGTTTGAAGGCGGAGCAATCGCCTGCACTGGGACCGGGAAGCGGGGCGGCGGTGCTGACTGTTCTGGGCGGAAAGCGCGCGCGGGCGAGGAGATGACTTTACTTGGAGAGGCTGACAATAGGGACCCACTAGGGCCATAGCCTAATGTACGCAAGTGCCTCCTTATTATTATACTACTCCCTCCGTCCCAAAATAAGTGACTCAAAACTTACTCAACTTTGTACTAACATTAGTACAAAGTTGAGTCATTCTTGAGTCACTTATTTTAGGACGGAGGGAGTAGTATGTATGCACGTGCATGCACGTCTTAAAAGAATGGAGTGATTTTGGAGTGTGACTCGAAAAAAATATAATGGAGTGATTTTGATAAATGGAATTTCACCCACAATTGTTTTTAATATTCATACAAAAAAGTGTACATTCACATCTAAAACACTGGAGGTTCATTAAAAAATTGTATGTTACTCTATTATTTTTTCTTCCCATTCTCCTCCCAAACCTTCTAATCTGGGCTCAAGTCGTCATGCGCTCAAGCTGTAAAATATAGCCCATGAGGCATCGCATATGGGCCTTTTTTTCCTGAAAGGGCCACATGAATATTCTAGAACACAACAGAGGAAACACCAGTCTACTGTTCATGGCGAATCTGGCTGATCTTAGCCCTTGGATTTTGGAGACCAACGGTTATGATTGAAGCTCTGGATCCATCTCAAAACTGATACACTATATATATATAAATATAAATAAAATAAAAAAATAAATATAAATATATATAATAAGTAGTATAGATATAGATATAATACTATAATTTATTTTGCTTCCTCTTGGTTTCCTGACATCACGGTCCCACACCATTGTCAACCTATGTAGTCAATAAATGAGATAATTGCACAAGAAGCGGCCGACAGCTGGGACCAAGCAGCTCGAGCAGTATTTGTGTTTTTTAGGTGTGAGCACTGCAGAGTTTTTCGATGTTTAGCCCAGATATTAATTTTTCTCCTCTGAACAACAACGAATACATCGCTGCAGGTATTAACTGGGCGTGTTGTAGCCCGTCTAGCCCAGGCCAGATATGCATCCCAGATATTAATTTTTTTCAAGCTGAAAATGGCTAGCCCAGCTATACTTTTTATTAGCAATACCCAGGCAAGGTCAAGTTGTTATTCTCCGCCCCGCTGGGCTGCAAATCTTTCCTAGGAGGGATGCATTAGGCTTAACAAGATAATGGGCTTGAAGAAATAATAAATGGGATGTAATTATAAAAACTAAGCAGTAACTATAAAAAAATGCACCAAACACGTAATTACTTTATAAAATATTATTTTTGGATATTGAAATTTTTAATTTCATTAATTGTTGCGAGCGCGATGTTTTGTTTGATTTTTACGTAATATAAATTTATATTGAAATTGTATTTAATCTGACTAGAAATTTCGGGATAAAAATATTTCGGATCCCATCAAAATGTGGGAAATTTTATTGAATTCTGTTTTGAACGGTTGGTTGAAATGAGCTGTACTTTTAACAAAATGTAAATGGGCTGTAGTAAATTCCATTAGAATTCAAAAATGGGTTGCACATTCTTACAAATCTCAAATGGGCTATAAGTTCTCTGCCACACACTTCGGGCCTTACTAAGTTGACGCATCCCCTAAAAAAACAAAGTTGACGCGTATGCAAGGCTTTGTCAACTTATAGTCAACACACGATTCTAGAAGCAGTGGCCGTTAGATGTCCATCCAATGGATGTCGTGCTTCTTCTTCAATCTCAGATATTCTAGCTTCACTCGCCGAAAAAATGATTCCTCCCCCTGACATCTGGGGCGCACCGTTCCGGAAGCTGACCTATGGGCCTACTAAGTTGACGTACCAAGGGCATTGTCAACTTAGTCAATATAAACGATTCTAGCTGCAGTGACCGTACGATGTCCATCCAACGGCCGTCGTGCTTCTTGAACCTCTGGTCTTCTTGCTCTAGCCGCCCAAAGCAGCGCCGGTCGTGCCGCCTGCTCCTGCCTCCTGTGGCCGGCTGTGCTACTGCGGAGGCCTCACCGCCCCCTACTACTCCCACCACTGGCCAGGCCATCCCTCCACTCACCGACACCCCCTGTTATTCTGCGGCTACGGCAGCACAACCGAACCAGTGAACCCGCGTACTCGTCTCCGCGTGTGCATCCACTGCCGCGTCTTCCCCGGCTCCGCGTCGTCCCCTTCCTAGGCCTCGCTGTCGTCCACTGCCGTAATGCCCTCGACGCGGCATGGTCAACATGGTCAAGGAACGACTTCCATCGGACGTGGACTGTACATGGAGAACCTGACAGCTGGGTACGCCACATCATCGGAAGTGCCTCCTTATTACGCGCAAAATAATTTTCCTCCACCTAACTGTGGGGACCCACCGGACGGGCCACCGTATTTCACAAAAAAAATGATTCGCCCCCTGACTGCTGGGACCCACCAGCAACATCTTCGCACTGAATGAAGTGCGTCCGAAAAAAACGATTCGCCCCCCTGACTGCGGGGACCCACCAGCTACATCTTCGCACGCAAGGAAGTGCTCCGAGAAAAAAAGATTCACCCGCCTGACTGCTGGGACCCACCAGCCACACCTTCACACGCAAGGAAGTGCGTCCGGGCAAAAAAAATGATTCGTCCCCCTGACTGCTGGGACCCACCAGCTACATCTTCGCACGCAAGGAAGTGCCTGACAGTCGAGACCCACCTGGTCGAAGCATACGTAGCATTGTCATACTAGTCGCGAATGTGTACATACATACTGGTGGATGTAGAGGCGCGCACGTGTCGTAGTAGAGGCGCGCACGTAGAATGTACACGTACGTACAGCGGCCAGGGTGCAAGAAAGAAAATACGGCCACGTATGTGTACATACGGGCGGGGTCTCGAACGCCTACTCGCGCATATATACGTACGGCCAGGGCTCGTGTACATGGCTAGGTCGCAACAGAGAAACAACGTCATTGTCGTGTTCATGGGGAGCCAACCGGCTGGGTCAGAACGGAATGCATGGCCGTGTTCACCGGGAGGGCTTGGACGGAACATGCGATGGAAACAAGGCCTGGCGTACTGTAGAACGTAGGAAACGGCCTTGTGTTCGACCGGCCATGTTCAAAACGGGATCCTGTTCATCGGGAGGGGTCTGGCGTACCGCAAAACAGAGGAAACGGACCTCCTACGGTCGAAATGGGGGTCCTGTTGATCGGGAGGGGTGTGGCGTATCGCAAAACGGAGGAAACGGACCTCCTAAGGTAGAAACGGGGGTCCTGTTGATCGGGAGGGGTGTGGCGTACCGCAAAACGGACGAAACGGACTTGTGTTGGAGCGCTACGGTCGAAACGGGGGTCGTGTTCATCGGGAGGGGTGTGGCGTACCGTAAAACGGGACTCCACGGGATACTGTTCATCTCCGCCGTCGACCTCCTCCAGCCTCCACGTGCTACTGTTCATCCACCGTCAACCTCCTCCAGTCTCCACCTGCGACTGTTCATCCACGGGCTCCTGTTCATCCAGCCTCCACAGCGCGCTACTCCACCAGCTACTGTTCAACCACCCCTCTCCACGGGCTCCTGTTCAACCACCCCACCATGGGCTACTGTTCATCCACCCCTCCACCGTCTACTGTTCATCTAGCCCTCCACGGGGTCGTCCTGTTCATCCAGCCCTCCACACCACGGGGTCCATCCTGTTCATCCAGAGGCAGCGCCACTGCTCACTGTTCATCCACTCCCACTGCTCACTGTTCTTCCAACCCCCCCGCCCCCCGCAACGCGAACTGTTCATCCAGAGAGGCAGCATCGATCGGCTTCAGTTAGCAGCAGTAGCGAAGGAACCGATCGCTCGAGTTCAGTTAACAACCATCGATCGATCGCTCAGGTTCAGTAACGCATAGCCTACAGTGCAATCGCTCGGGTTCAGTTAGAGCCCAACGCCTCGCTCGGGTTCAGTTAGAGCCAATGCCTCGCACACACGCGCGTACGTGTACGAGAGAAACGGGCATCGCTCGGCCCCTGACCTCCCACCGTAACTGGGAACTCCCCAAAATTTTCCTCGCCCTCGCTTCTACCATGGTTTTTTCCGTCATGGACGGCCCAAAGAATGTCATGCAGCTGCGTCTCCGGCCCGCCAAGGACGAAAAGCCCATTTTCTGTCATGATTTTTTGTCATAGAAGTAGGAGCCCACCACATCTATGATGATACCGGGTTTTTGTCACAATTATCGTCATAGAAGTGTCATATGTATGATAGGAAAAAAATTCTTTCGGCCCAAAATGTCACGGATGTGTCTTTTTTTTGTAGTGAACGTCTATTTTAGTAAGGTGAATCATAAGCTCGCCAATAGCGCCGGTATCCCTCTTGGTCATTTTAAGTGCCAGGAGAGTATGAAACAACAAGAGATAATAAAAAGGTTTACACAGGGTCTTAATTAAAAAAAGAAACCTTTAAACGGGGCTGTCGGTGTCAAAACCAGCGGATCTCGGGTAGGGGGTCCCGAACTGTGCGTCTAGGCGGATGGTAACAGGAGACAAGGGACACGATGTTGTTACTCAGGTTCGGGCCCTCTCGATGGAGGTAAAACCCTACTCCTGCTTGATTAATATTGATGATATGGGTAGTACAAGAGTTGATCTACCACGAGATCGGAGAGGCTAAACCCTAGAAGCTAGCCTATGGTCTGATTGTTGTTCGTCCTACGGACTAAAACTCTCCGGTTTATAAAGGCACCGGAGAGGGCTAGGGTTACACAGAGTCGGTTACAATGGGAGGAGATCTACTTATTGTATCGCCAAGCTTGCCTTCCACGCCAAGGAAAGTCCTATCCGGACACGGGACGAAGTCTTCAATCTTGTATCTTCATAGTCCGGGAGTTCAGCCAAAGGTCATAGTCCGGCCATCCGGACACCCCCTAATCCAGGACTCCCTCAGTAGCCCCTAAACCAGGCTTCAATGACGGCGAGTCCCGTGCGCAAATTTGTCTTCAACATTGCAAGGCGGGTTCCTCCTCCGAATACTTCATAGAAGATGTTGAACACAAGGATAGTGTCCGGCTCTGCAAAATAAGTTCCACATACCACCATAGAGAGAATAATATCTGCACAAATCTAATCTGCTGACGTATTCTGTAGCGTGACGTCAAGCCACAGCCAAGCCTTCATTTGAATCGTTTTACTATCCCACGTCAGCGTGTTTAGCGAGGCGGTTTCCTTGGCACGTCTTGTCAAAGCAGAGATCGTGTCCCCTTATTCCGAGATTCTCATCAATACGGGCGTGGGTAACCCAACCGCGCCATCAATCGAGGCGCTTGGGAGATAAGCGAGCTTTACTAGGCTGGTGGGGGCACACAGCTTCGGCCACCCATATAAGGGGATAAGAATTCACCCTTTCAATCTATGCCTTCTTCCTCCTTCGCTTATCCATTTCCGCGCACTCGAGCTCCAGCGCCCAAGTCCACACTTCCCACCTCAACCTTCTCCAATCATGTCCGGAGCGGGAGGTAGATGGATGGCCTCCACCGTCATGGAGGGGCACATCAAAAAGTTGAGGAAAGTCGGGTACATGTCTAACGACATCGCGCACCGGCTCCCAGATGAGGGACAACTCATCCCCACCCCTAGGCCCCATGAGAGGGTGGTGTTCCTCACCCACTTCCTCCGCGGACTGGGCATCCCACTTCACCCATTTATCCGGGGGCTCATGTTCTACTACGGCATGGATTTTCATGATCCGGCCCCGAACTTTATCCTGAATATCTCGGCATTTGTCACCGTGTGCGAGGCCTTCCTCCGCATCAAGCCTCACTTCGGCCTATGGCAGAAGATCTTCAGCGTCAAGCCGACGATCATGGGCGGCCGGCAAGCGGAGTGCGGAGGCGCCATGGTGGGCAAGATGCCCAACGTAACATGGCTCGAGGGCTCCTTCATGGAAACCATCAAAGGGTGGCAATCGGGGTGGTTCTACATAACCGAGCCGCGTGATCCTGAGTGGGCACCGGCCCCCGAATTCCAATCTGGCATCCCCACACGGCTCACATCTTGGAAAGAGACGGGCCTGTTGTGGGGTAATCCGGAAGAGGTGACCGGACTCCAAACCTGCATCCAAGACCTGGTGAACAAGAAGGTTAAACTTGTCAACGTAGTCCAGGCCATGCTCTTCCTCCGGATCCTCCCGTGTCAACGACGGGCCTTCAACTTGTGGGAGTTCGACCCGGCCCAGGACCAGACTTTGTCCAGGCTCTTCGACACAAAGCACGAGGACGCCTGGAAGGTGCTATTCAAGAGCTCTGAGGTCTCCCCTCCCATCATCGAGGATCACGGATTCTGCGCCAAGCGCCAAGCCACCAAAGTAAGCTTGTTTTTATCCTTTACAGGACACTTGATTTTCATAGTTTGACTCTATGCAGGATCTAAACTCCCGCTCCTTTAACAGGACTGGAAGAGGACGTCTAAACAGTTTGACTGTCCGGCCCCTTTGCCCGAAGGCCCAACAGATGCATGCTTGATGAAGCTGCTGGTTCTGGCACCTCACGTGGTGCCGGAGAAGAAGGCCACGGGGACTCGAAAGAGTTCCCGACGCCTGGTGGTGTCGGATTCATTGCCCGACGACCCCGAAGCACCCTCCGCCTCCGAAGACGACGAGGAGGAGGAAGAAGAAGCCTCTGCCCCTCCAATGGGGGGAGGAAAGAAAAGGAAGGCCGCCCAAACTGGGGAGGCCGGAGGGTCCAAGAAGGGGAAGACCCTTCTTCTGGACTACGCCTCCGACGCCGAAGACGGCGGAGAGGAATGGCCATCCAGGGCGAAGCCCCTGGCAAAATCGTAAGTATCCGGATACCAAAATAACTTATGGCGCTCCTCTATTGTACAGTACCTTCTGACGCCGAATTCAATCATGCAGTCCTCCCAAGGCTCAGCTCGGCGATTCGTCGAGCGGCCCCCTGGATTCGTCGGATGTGAATAGCGCTTCACTCCCGACGGCCTCCTCCCCTCGCCCTACGGATGATCCCGAGGTGGTGTCCCAAAAGGGACTAAACCAGGAGGAGGTGGTCCTGGAGGCGCCGCAAGGCGACCTCCAGGACTCCAGGCCCAAAGGGGATGATGCCCCAGAGGAATCTAAGTCCCGCCCTGGGCCGGACACCGCTCCGGAACCTTCAGTGGTTTCGGAGTCCGACAGGCGGCCCCTTCGCAAGAAGGGCAAGCCTACGACGCCAGCAGCCTCCGTCCAACCAGAGGCGCCGGACAATTTGCTGGAGGTGCTTAACGGCGCCTCCATTGATGAGGAGCACCGCACTGTTATGAGTGCGGTGATTCAGAAGGTTCAGTCCGCCAAGAGAGGGCTGACAGGAGCCTGTACCATCCTTCTAACAGGCTTTGAGGTATGTATTTAAAACATATAAAAATTTTACCGCATAGACAGTAGCCCCTGATGCTCAGTTTGGTGTTCGGAAAGAAAAGCCGGACTGAGGATCTAATAACGATATACGCAGGAGTCTAACGTAAATATGTCAATATGGGAATGCAGGTTGCGCTGCTGACCTCTGCCGCACTAACTGCGGAGGTCGATGAATTGAAGCAGAGCCTCGAGTGGTCCGAGAACGAGCTCGGCCGTGCCAAGAAGCAGCTCGAGGACAAGGAAGGTATGTAATACCTTATGTAAGTATATAAAAAATACTTGGTTGCAAATAATGACAGGACCAACGTGAATGTTGCAGGGGTCACAACCGAGGTGGTGGCCCAAAGGAAGTGTTGTCCAAGGCCGAAGACAATGCGGCCGTGGAGCACATTGAGCGAGAAAAGCAAGAGGCGCGGGTGGCGGAGGGGCGGCAAGAGCTCGATGCTCTCGTGAAGAAACATGAGAGTTTAGAGCTTGACTCGAAGACTCGAGAGTCCGAGCTTGCCTCGGCACTTTAAAGCGCCAAATCTGTCAAGGCCGAAGCCCAGAAAGCCCTCCAGGAAATTGAGGCGATGAAAAGGATTGCGGCGGGTAAGGCATTCTTTATGCAAAGCAAGCACGTGAAAGTAAATTACCTGTTACTTACCCAAATCCGGAGCTCTCCAGGAGCATTCGCAGATCTACCCCGTAGTGTATCCGACACCGCCGCATTCTACTGGGCCGAGGAAGGGAGCTCGACGGAGAAGGTGTTCTGGTCCCAGTATGCTGGGGCCGGACACCCGGTGCCCCTGAGCGATCAGCTGAAGAAGCTGGTCGAGCTTCATAAGGCAGTCGAACAGGCCATGAAGGGCCTAATAGGCCGGTTGTGGCCTGGGGAGGCCATGCCTTTGAGCTACTTTGGGCTGGTGCGGCGGCTGGTGGATGCATGTCCCCGGCTTGAAGTCATCAAGCGCTCCATTTGCATCGAAGGCGCTCGTAGGGCTTTTGCCCGTGCTAAAGTGCACTGGGGCAAGCTGGCTGCTGAGAAGCTGGTGACAGAGGGGCCACCGGAGGGGAAGGAGCATTGTAGGCCCGAGATGTATTATGAGGGCGTCCTGAAGGGTGCCCGTCGTGTGGCGGATCAATGTACCAGGGATGTAATTTTTGAGTAAACTCGCTCGTGTTTATCCTGTGCACTGAAAACTTGTTCATATGCGCTAAGCAATGCTTTTTGAATTTAAAATATTACCCTCTGTGTGGCCGTTTATTAAATCTGAGAGATGCAAGTTGTCGGCTTCTACCCCCATGCCACAAGTGCTGGGGTGTTCGGGATAAACCTGAGCGCTCTTGTTCCCATTCTTGGGTCCATCGAGGGAGGCGCTCAGCACAATGAACAAGGCAACTGGACTTATAATGCTTTATCACTGTCACTTAGCCATAGAATTCTATAATTTTTGAATTTCGGCAAAGCCCCTAGTATTCGGAAGACCGAGTTCGGGGCGCTATCCACGCCTAGGCCGGACAAAGCCAGCTCCTCGCTCTAAGTGGCATAAGTCTTTAAGGACTCGAAAAATCTCTCGAACAGCGACCGGTCTTTCGCACTATCATGACAGTCAGTTTTAGCTTTCTCTACTGACGTGTTAACCCAGCTCAACTGGGGCACAATCGCAGTAGTTCTCCCAGTGCTACCTTAGCCGACATAGCGGAACGTAAGGTACCAAAACATGGGAGCCGGGAAAACCCAACTATTGACCCGAGTCATGATTCGGAGCCGATGCATATAATGCTATATGTTCGGGATGCCGCACTCATTAGAGTGTTCGGTCTTCTCACACCGTTTTATGGGGTACCTAAGCCCCTGGTGTATTGGCCGCACCAAAGTGTACGGTTGCATAATGTCATAACTGAGCATATTTTATATAAGAAATGAGTGCGATAATAGAAAAGAGCTATGTATTGTTTATTAAAAGGGCTGCTATAAGAGCAGAACAATACAAATAGTGCAGTACGCAAGAGATGGGATTATTTGACATGTCCCCCTCCAGGGGCAGGCTGCGAGACTTTAAGTAAGACAGGTATTTAGCTCGTTATAGAGACCACCTGGACATTTGACGTGGCATGTTGTCTCCCTGGATGTTACATCGTGTGTTCGGTGATTGTACTACTAGACAGGCCTTCCAAATAGTGGAGTCCTGAAAGTATATAAAAAAGAAGAAATGGCAAAATCGGGATCCCCTAGTGCGGTTGAGCCGCATTCTGGGCGTGCCGTGGTTGTGCCCCGACCCTTATGCCCATGGTATTTCCAGAGCGTAATTATGTACGTGTGGTACTTGTATCGCAATCTCGCGAGCGCTGGGGTTGGGGCCGCACTGCTATGCTTGCTCGGAACGTGCCAGACGGTTTTGTTGTAGGTTACTTCGGGCGCGTTTGACGTTGTCCGGACGTTTAATAGCCGGACTGGGGAATTGCCTTGAGAGGCTACTTTGTACTTCCGCTGCCAGGGCCACCGTGTGCTCCTCTGTTCGGAGAGAGCGTTCGGTGTTTCCATTGACCGTAATGACTCCGCAAGGGCCTGGCATCTTGAGCTTGAGATATGTGTAGTGCGGCACCGCATCGAATTTTGCAAATGCGGTTCGTCCAAGCAGGGCGGAACGGGACTATGTCGAAGATTAACTCCTCGCTTCGGAACTTATCTGGGCATCCGAAGACCACTTCAAGCGTAACTGAGCCTGTATAGCTGGCTTCTACACCTGGTATGACGCCTTTAAAGGTCGTCTTTGTGGGTTTAATCCTTGAGGGATCTATACCCATTTTTCGCATTGTATCCTGATAAAGCAGGTTCAGGCTGGTGCCGCCGTCCATGAGGACTGTAGTGAGGTGAAATCCGTCAATGATTGGGTCTAGAACCAATGCGGCAAATCCGCCGTGACGAATGCTAGTGGGGTGGTCCCTTCGATCAAAAGTGATCGGGCAGGAGGACCATGGGTTGAACTTTGGGGCGACTGGCTCCAACGCATAGACGTCCTTGAGAGCACGCTTCAGTTCCCTTTTGGGGATATGGGTTGCGTATATCATCTTCACCGTCCGCACTTGTGGGGGAAAGCCCTTCTGTCCTCTGTTGTTCGGCGGCCGGGGCTCCTCCTCGTCATCGCTATACAGCCCCTTGTCTCTATGTTTGGCACTTAACTTGCCTGCCTGCTATCCGCGGGGACTTGATCTTCGACGGATTCGAGCCACGGCCAAGCGCGCCGCACTGTCATGATGGGCATGATCTAGCTCTGCCGCCGGACAATGCTCAGAGCGCCACTCAGGTGTCCGCTCCGACCCTTAGCTCGGAGCTGATCGCGCCAACCGGGGACGGACGGTTGGATGCCGCCTCGGGGGCTGCAATCTCTATGGCGATCGAGCCGAATACCAGCCTTGTCCTTTGTGAAGCTTGTGACTCCAAGGTGCCGGACTCCTTTGCAAACTCCGAATCTTCCGCACCCCTTCCGATCGAACCCAATGGGGCTCCGATCATGGAGTTCACCGTCGCGGACATCTTTCAGCACTCGCCCTTTGGCAACATCCTGAATTCATTAAAGTCTCTCTCTTTATCAGCAGAGCGCTGGCCAGACTATGGCCAGCAAGGTTGGGATATGGACGACAAAGAAATTTGAAACCCACCCACCACCCACTTCATAACCACTGTCGATTATTTAACTGACATGCTCGACTTCCACTCCGAAGACATCGACGGTATGGACGCCGATGAAGGAGACGACCAAGAACCAGCGCCTATAGGGGACTGGAAAGCCACCCCGTCATATGACATATACATGGTGGACACCCCAAAGGAAGGGAATGGCGATGGAACAGCGGAGGATGACCCCTCCAAGGAACAGCCTAAGCGCCGACGTCAGCGGCGCCGCTCTAAATCCCGCCACAGCAAAAATGGCGATTCTGGCACCGGAGACAATAACACCCCGGACAGTGCCGATGATAACCCCCTCCAGCAGGATTCAGCGCAGGAGGATGGAGAAGCCAGCCCTCATAAGAGAGCGGCAGATAGAGAGGTTGAGGACGACAATTATATGCCTCCTTCCGAAGACGAGGCTTGCCTCGCCGACGACGAATTTGTGGTGCTAGAGGATCCCGTCGAACAACGGCGTTTCAAACGCAGGCTTATGGCCATGGCAAGCAGCCTCAAGAAAAAACAGCAGCAGCTTAGAGCTGACCAAGATTTGCTAGCCGACAGATGGACTGAAGTCCTGGCGGCCGAAGAGTACAAACTCGAACGCCCCTCCAAGAGCTACCCAAAGCACAGGCTGCTACCCCAACTAGAGGAGGAAGCAACTAGCATATGATGCGGCCAATCGGCCACCCCGTGGCTGCGACAGAGAGGCCTTTCGGCCCTCATCTCAAGCCACACCCCGGCGCCGCTCAAAAAGTACCAAGGCACTGGGAAATGCGCCAGACCTGCGATACATATTGGACGACAAGGCAAGGCAAACAAGATCGATCTACAGATCGCGTGGGCGCCCCATGACATGTGACGATAACCGTCACGCCGGATATGGCAAATACGGCCAGGCCGAACACAACAGACAAAGCTCATCCGAGCTACATCATGATATAGCCCAGTACAGAGGTGCCCCAAACCCACTATGCTTCATAGATGAAGTAATGGATCATCAAATCCCCAAGGGTTTTAAACCCGTAAACATCGAATCATACGATAGCACAACAGATCCTGCGGTATGGATCGAGGATTATCTCCTTCACATCCACATGGCCCGTGGTGATGATCTACACGCTATCAAATACCTCCCGCTCAAGCTTAAAGGACCCGCTCGGCATTGGCTTAACAACTTGCCAGCAGAGTCAATTGTTTGCTGGGAGGACCTAGAATCCGCATTCCTTGACAACTCTCAGGGCACCTATGTGCGACCACCAGACGCCGATGACCTAAGCCACATAATTCAGCAGCCAGATGAATCGGCTAGACAATTCTGAACGCGGTTCCTGACCAAGAAAACTCAAATAGTCGACTGTCCGGACGCAGAGCCCTTGCAACCTTCAAACATAACATCCGAGACGAATGGCTTGCTCGGCACCTCGGACAGGAAAAGACGAAATCTATGGCAGACCTGACGACACTCATGACCCACTTTTGCATGGGAGAAGACAACTGGCTCGCTCATAGCAATAACATGACCAAGAGCCCTGGTAATTCGGATACCAAGGACAACAATGGCAGGTCGCATTGTAACAAGCACAAGCGCCGCATTGACGATGACAATACTGAGGCTCTAAACCCGGTCAGCGGAAAAAGCCATTCAAAAGAAATACTCCAGGCTCGTCCAGTTTAAACCGAATACTCGACCGCTCGTGCCAGATACACGGCACCCCCGAACAACCAGCCAATCACACCAACAGGGATTGTTGGGTGTTCAAGCAGGCAGGCAAGTTAAGTGCCGAACACGGAGACAAGGGGCTGCATAGCGATGACGAGGAGGAGCCCCAGCCGCCGAACAATAGAGGACAGAAGGGCTTTCCCCCACAAGTGCGGACGGTGAACATGATATACGCAACCCATATCGCCAAAAGGGAACGGAAGCATGCTCTCAAGGACGTCTATGCATTGGAGCCAGTCGCCCCAAAGTTCAACCCATGGTCCTCCTGCCCGATCACTTTTGATCGAAGGGACCACCCCACTAGCATTCGTCACCGCAGATTCGCCGCATTGGTTCTAGACCCAATCATTGACGGATTTCACCTCACTAGAGTCCTCATGGACGGCGGCAGCAGCCTGAACCTGCTTTATCAGGATACAGTGCGAAAAATGGGTATAGATCCCTCAAGGATTAAACCCACAAAGACGACCTTTAAAGGCGTCATACCAGGTGTAGAAGCCAGATGTACAGGCTCAGTTATGCTTGAAGTGGTCTTCGGATCCCCGGATAATTTCCAAAGCGAGGAGTTAATCTTCGACATAGTCCCGTTCCATAGTGGCTATCACGCCCTGCTTGGACGAACCGCATTTGCAAAATTCAATGAGGTGCCGCACTACGCATATCTCAAGCTCAAGATGCCAGGCCCTCGCGGAGTTATTACGGTCAATGGAAACACCGAACGCTCTCTCCGAACAGAGGAGCACACGGTGGCCCTGGCGGCAGAAGTAGAAAGTAGCCTCTCAAGGCAATTCTCCAGTCCGGCTGTTAAACGTCCAGACAACGTCAAACGCGCCCGAAGTAACCTACAACAAAACCATCTGGCACGTTCCGAGCAAGCATAGCAGTGCGGCCCCAAGGCCAGCCCTCGCGAGATTGCGATACCAGTACCACGCGTACATAATTACGCTCTGGAAATACCATGGGCATAAGGGGAGGCACAACCATGGCACTCCCAGAATGCGGCTCAACCGCACTAGGGGCTCCCAATTTTGCCATTTCTTTTTCTTTATATACTTTCAGGACTCCACTATTCGGAAGGCCTGTCCGGCAGTAAAATCGCCGAACACACGATGCAACAGCCAGGGAGACAACAGGCCACGTCAAATGTCCAGGTGGTCTCTATAACGAGCTAAATACCTGTCTTACTTAAAGTCTCGCAGCCTGCCCCTGGAGAGGGACATGTCAAATAATCCCATCTCTTGCGTACCACACTATTTGTATCGTTCTGCTCTTATAGCAGCCCCTTTTAATAAACAATACATAGCTCTGGTCTATTATTGCTCTCATTTTTTATATAAATATGCTCAGCTATGTCATTATGCAACCGTACACTTTGGTACGACGAATACACCAGGGGCTTAAGTACCCCATAATATGGTGTGAGAAGACCGAACACTCTCATGAGTGCGGCACCCCAAACTTATAGCATTATCTGCATCGGCTCCGAATCATGTCTTGGGTCAATAGTTGGGTTTGCCCGGCTCCCATGTTTTGGTACCTTACGTTCCGCTATGTTGGCTAAGGTAGCGCTGGGAAAACTACTGCGGTTGTGCCCCAGTTGAGCTGGGTTAACACGTCAGTAGAGAAAGCTAAAACTGACCGTCATGATAGGGCGAGAGACCCGTCGCTGTTCGAGAGGTTTTTTGAGTCCTTAAAGACTTATGCCGCTTAGAGCGAGGAGCTGGCTTTGTCCGTCCTAGGCATGGATAGCGCAACGAACTCGGTCTTCCAAATACTAGGGGCTTCGCCGAAATTTAAAATTATAGAATTCTATGGCTAAGTGAGAGTGATAAAGCATTATAAGTCCGGTTGCCTTGTTCATTGTGCTGAGCGCCTCCCTTGATGGACCCAAGAATGGGAACAAGAGCGCTCAGGTTTATCCCGAACACCCCAGCACTCGTGGCATGGGGGTAGAAGCCGACGACTTGCATCTCTCAGATTTAATAAAAGGTCGCACAGAAGGTAATATTTTAAATTCAAAATGCGTTGCTTAGCGCATATGAACAAGTTTTCAGCACACCAGAGAATCACGAGCGAGTTTACTCAAAAATTACATCCCAGGTACATTCATCTGCCACACGACGGGTACCCTTCAGGACGCCCTCATAATACATCTCGGGCCTGTGATGCTCCTTCCCCTCCGGTGGCCCCTCTGTCATCAGCTTCTCAGCATCCAGCTTGCCCCAATGCACTTTAGCACGGGAAAAAGCCCTACGGGCGCCTTCGATGCAAACAGAGCGCTTGATGACTTCAAGCCGGGGACAGGCATCCACCAGCCGCCACACCAGCCCAAAGTAGCTCAAAGGCATGGCCTCCCCAGGCCACAGCCGGCCTATCAGGCCCTTCATGGCCTGTTCGGTTGCCTTATCAAGCTCGACCAGCTGCTTCAGCTGGTCGCTCAGGGGCACCGGGTGTCCGGCCCCAGCATACTGGGACTAGAACACCTTCTCCAATGAGCTCCCTTCCTCGGCCCGGTAGAATGCGGCGGCGGCGGATACACTACGGGGCAGATCTGCGAATGCTCCTGGAGAGCTCCGGATTCGGGTAAGTAACGGGTAATTTACTTTCACGTGCTTGCTTTGCATAATGAATGCCTTACCCGCTGCAATCCTTTTCATAGCCTCAATTTCCTGGAGGGCTTTCTGGCCTTCGGCCTTGGCAGATTTGGCGCTTTCAAGTGCCGAGGCAAGCTCGGACTCTCGAGTCTTCGAGTCAAGCTCTAAACTCTCATGTTTCTTCACGAGAGCATCGAGCTCTTGCCGCACCTCCGCCACCTGCGCCTCTTGCTTTTATCGCTCAGTGCGCTCCAAGACCACATTGTCTTTGGCCTTCGACAGCACTTCCTTCAGGGCCGCCACCTCGGATGTGGCCCCTGCAACATTCACGTTGGTCCTGTCATTATTTGCAACTAGGTATTTTTTTATACACTTACATAAGGTATTACATACCTTCCTTGTCCTCGAGCTGCTTCTTGGCACGGCCGAGCTCGTTCTCGGACCGCTCGAGGCTCTGCTTCAATGCATCGACCTCCACAGTCAGTGCGGCAGAGGTCAAGAGCGCAGCCCGCATTCCCATATTGACATATTTATGTTAGACTCCTGCGTATATCTTTTTTAGATCCTCAGTCCGTCTTTTCTTTCCGAACACCAAACTGAGCATCAGGGGCTACTGTCTATGTGGTAACATTTTTATATGTTTTAAATACATACCTCAAAGCCTGTTAGAAGGCTCGTAAAGGCTTCTGTCAGCCCGCTCTTTGCGGACTGAACCTTCTGAATCACCGCACTCATAACAGTGCGGCGCTCCTCGTCGATGGAGGCGCCGTTAAGCACCTCCAGCAGATTGTCCGGTGCCTCCGGTTGGACAGAGGCCACCGGCGTCGTAGGCTTGCCCTTCTTGCGAAGGGGCCGCCGGCCGGACACCAGAACCACTGAAGGTTCCGGAGCGGTGTCCGGCCCAGGGCTGGACTTAGATCCCTCTGGGGCTTCATCCCCTTTGGGCCTGGAGTCCGGGAGGTCTCCTTGCGGCGCCTCCAGGACCACCTCCTCCTGGTTTAGTCCCTTTTGGGACTCCACCTCGGCATCGTCCATAGGGCGAGGGGAGGAGTCCATCAGGAGTGAAGCACTATTCACATCCGACGAATCTAGGGAGCCGCTCGACGAATCGCCAAGCTGAGCCTTGGGCGGACTGCATGATTGAATTCGGCGTCAGAAGGTACTGTACAATAGAGGAACGCCATAAGTTATTCTGGTATCCGGATACTTGCGATTTTGCCAGGGGCTTCGCCCTGGATAGCCATTCCTCTCCGCCTTCGTCGGCGTCGAAGGCGTAGTCTGGAAGAAGGGTCTTCCCCTTCTTGGACCCTCCGTCCTCCCCAGTTGGGGCGGCCTTCCTTTTCTTTCCTCCCCCCGATGGAGGAGGAGAGGCTTCTTCTTCCTCCTTGTCTTCGGAGGCGGAGGGCGCTTTGGGGTGGTCGGGCGATGAATCCGACACCACCAGGCGTCAGGAACTCTTTCGAGTCCCCGTGGCCTTCTTCTTGGCCTTCTTTTCCGGCACCACGTGAGGTGCCGGAACCAGCAGCTTCGTCAAGCGTGCATCTGCTGGGCCTTCGGGCAAAGGGGCCGGACAGTCAAACTGTTCGGACGTCCTCTTCCAGTCATGTTAAAGGAGCAGGAGTTTAGATCCTGCATAGAGTCAAACTATGAAAATTAAGTGTCCTGTGAAGGATAAAAACAAGCTTACTTCGGTGGCTTGGCGCTTGGCACCGAATCCGCGATCCTCGGTGACGGGAGGGGAGACCTCGGAGCTCTTGAATAGCACCTTCTAGGCGTCCTCGTGCTTTGTGTCGAAGAGCTTGGACAAAGTCTGGTGTTGGGCCGGGTCGAACTCTCACAAGTTGAAGGCCCATCGTTGACACGGGAGGATCCGGCGGAAGAGCATGGCCTGGACTATGTTGACAAGTTTAACCTTCTTGTTCACCAGGTCTTAGACGTGGGTTTGGAGTCCGGTCACCTCTTCCGGATTACCTCACAATAGGCCCATCTCTTTCCAAGATGTGAGACATGTGGCGATGCCATATTGGAATTCGGGGGCCGCTGCCCACTCAGGGTCATGAGGCTCGGTGATGTAGAACCACCCCGATTGCCACCCTTTGATGGTTTCCATGAAGGAGCCCTCGAGCCATGTGACGTTGGGCATCTTGCCCACCATGGCGCCTCCGCACTCCTCTTGCGGGCCGCCCACGACCTTCGGCTTGACGCTGAAGATCTTCAGCCATAGGCCGAAGTGAGGCTTGATGTGGAGGAAGGCCTCTCACACGACGATAAACGTCGAGATGTTGAGGATGAAGTTTGGGGCCAGATCATGGAAATCCAGGCCATAGTAGAACATGAGCCCCCGGACAAATGGGTGAAGTGGGAAGCCCAGTCCATGGAGGAAATGGGTGAGAAACACCACCCTCTCATGGGGCCTAGGGGTGGGGGTGAGTTGCCCCTCATCTGGGAGCCGGTGCACGATGTCGTAAGACAAGTATCCAGCTTTCCTCAACTTTTTGATGCGCCCCTCCGTGACGGTGGAGGCGATCCATCTACCTCCTGCTCCAGACATGATTGGAGAAGGTTGAGGTGGGAAGTGCGGACTTGGGCGCTGGAGCTCGAGTGCGTGCAAATGGATAAGCGAAGGAGGAAGAAGGCGTAGATTGAAAGGGTGAATTCTTATCCCCTTATATGGGCGGCCGAAGCTGCGTGCCCCCACCAGCCTAGTAAAGCTCACTTATCTCCCAAGCGTTGCGATTGATGGCACGGTTAGGTTACCCACGCCCGTATTGATGAGAATCCCGGGATAAGGGGACACGATCTCTGCTTTGACAAGACGTGCCAAGGAAACCGCCTCGCTAAACGCGCTGAGGTGGGGCAATAAAATTATTCAAATGAAGGCTTGGCTGTGGCATGACGTCACGCTACGGAATACGTCACCAGATTAGATTTGTGCAGATATTATTCTCTCTACGGTGGTATGTGGAACTTATTTTGCAGAGCCGCACACTATCCTTGTGTTCAACATCTTCTATGAAGTATTCGGAGGAGGAACCCGCCTTGCAATGCCGAAGACAAATTTGCGCGCCGGACTCGTCGTCATTGAAGCCTGGTTCAGGGGCTACTGAGGGAGTCCTGCATTAGGGGGTGTCCGGATGGCCGGACTATGACCTTTGGCCAGACTCCCGGACTATGAAGATACAAGATTGAAGACTTCGTTCTATGTCCGGATAGAACTTTCCTTGGCGTGGAAGGCAAGCTTGGCTACATGATATGTAGATCTCCTCCCATTGTAACTGACTCTGTGTAACCCTAGCCCACTCTGGTGCCTATATAAACCGAAGAGTTTTAGTCCGTAGGACGAACAACAATCATACCATAGGCTAGCTTCTAGGGTTTAGCCTCTCTGATCTCGTGGTAGATCAACTCTTGTACTACCCATATCATCAATATTAATCAAGCAGGAGTAGGGTTTTACCTCCATCGAGAGGGCCCAAACCTGGGTAAAAACATCGTGTCCGTTGTCTCCTGTTACCATCCGCCTAGACGCACAGTTCGGGACCCCCTACCCGAGATCCGCCGGTTTTGACACCGACAGTTTGTTTTAATGAACCATGGAAATGTAGTTTCCTGAATCCGAATTGGGTCAAGTCGAACTATGGACTTCTTACATGGAGGCAGCCCCCAGCACCACACAGGGAATTTTGAGTGTATATCTGTATATATGGGGAGACATGTACAGTCTTCTTATGGGTTGTTCTTATGGGGGCATAGTCGCTAATCAAGCTATGGTTTATCTGAGCTGCTACACCTAGGTGTGCGTCGAACACGTCTAGCTGTGTTCGCGGTCTTGAAGACCGATGAGTTGCTCGGGTTGAAAAGGCCACTTCATGATTCGGCTGCTAGGGCCGCCACATATTCTTCTGTACGAAGAGAACGCTTCGTGTTTCCGCTGATCGTGATAAGACCACGTGGACCGGGCATCTTGAGTTTGAGGTAAGCGTAAAGCGGGACTGCATTGAAACGGGCGAAGGCTGTTCTTCCGAGCAGTGCATGATAGCCGCTTCGGAATGGAGCAATGTCGAAGATTAGTTCTTCGCTTCGAAAGTTATCGGGAGAACCGAATACAACCTCCAAAGTTAGAGAGCCCGTGCAGCGGGCCTCTACGCCTGGTATTACTCCTTTAAAGGTAGTGCTACTTTGGTTGGTTCTTGACGGGTCTATCCCCATCTTGCAGATAGTGTCCTGATATATCTGATTGAGACTACTACCGCTGTCCATGAGGACTTGGGTGAGGTGGTATCCGTCGATTATTGGGTCGTGCACTAAGGCAGCCGAACCCCCATGATGGATACTAGTCGGATGATCCCTGCGACCGAAGGTGATCGGGGAGGCCAACCATGGGTTGAATTTTGGGGCAACGGGCTCTACAGCATATACGTCTCAGAGTACGCATTTGCACTCCCTCTTTGGGATGTGAGTGACATAAAGCATGTTCACTGTTTTGACCTCCGGTGGAAATTTTTTCTGTCCACCTTGTGTTGGGCGGGCGAGATTCATCTTCGTCTTCACTTTGCGACCCCTTCCCTTTGTGTTCGGAGTTGAGCTTGTCGGCCTGCTTGAAGACCCAACATTCTCTGTTGGTGTGATTTGCTTTGGGTGTATCCACCTTGTATATGTCATATGAGGAGGTGACTGTCCAGCGCCCTGTGGGCGGTGGTTCCTGTTCTTCTCCGGCGTCGTCTTCCATACCGTCGATGTCTTTGGAGTTGAAATCAAGCATGTCGGTTAGGTCGTCGACAGTGGCTATTAAGTGGGTGGTGGGTGGGTAACGAAGTTCTTCGTCGTCCGCTTCGCACTCAAGTCGGACATAGTTCGACCAAGAATCTCCTGACAAGGAGAGAGATTTTAATGAGTTTAACACGTCACCCAAGGGCGAGTGTTGGAAGATGTCCGCAGAGCTGAACTCCAAGATCGGTGCCCAGTCAGATTCTATGGGCGCGGATGCACGCGGTTCGGAAGCTATGGCTGGAAACGAGTCCGAGGGTCCGACGACACAGACCTCGTTGGAGGTTGAATCTATGTTCGGCTCTAGCGTCGTTGAGTATGTGGCTTCCATGGCGGGGTCTATCCTCCCATCCTCGAATGGTACGATCTGCACTAGATCTAAGGCCAGGGGCAGCTATAGGTGCTATCTCCTGGGCATAGTCCGATGGCAGATCTAGGTCATGCTCATCGTGGCTGTAGGGTGCATCTGTTGTGGGCTCGAATCCGTTGAAGATCAAGTCTCCATGGATGTCGGCGGTGTAGTTCAAGCTTCCAAACCTGACCTGATGGCTAGGCGCGTAGCTGTCGATCTTCTCCAGATGGCCAAGTGAGCTGGCCCGTAGTGCGAAGCCGCCGAATACGAAGATCTGTCCGGGGAGAAAAATCTCACCCTAGACTGCGCTGTTGTAGATGATTGAAGGAGCCATCGAGCCTTATGATGACGACACAGTGGAACTCTTAATGAAAGCACCAATGTTGGTGTCAAAACCAGCGGATCTCAAGTAGGGGGTCCTAAACTGTGCGTCTAAGGCTAATGGTAGCAGGAGGCGGGGGACACGATGTTTACCCAATGTCGGGCCCTCTCTACGGAGGTAATACCCTACTTCCTGCTTGATTGATCTTGATGATATGAGTATTACAAGAGTTGATCTACCACGAGATCGTAGAGGCTAACCATAGAAGCTAGCCTATGATTACGATTGTTCTTGTCCTACGGACTAAACCCTCTAGTTTATATAGGCATTGGAGGGAGCTAGGGTTACATAGAGTCGGTTATAGAGAAGGGAATCCATATATCCGAATCGCCAAGCTTGCCATCCACGCCAAGGAGAGTCCCATCTAGACACGGGACGAAGTCTTCTATCTTGTATCTTCATAATCCAACAGTCCAGCTAATGTATATAGTCCAGCTATCCGAGGACCCCTTAATCCAGGACTCCCTCAGACGCCGTGCCGAGCAGTCTTCTCAATTTCTTCCCGGGGCGTTGTTACTGCGGCCAAAAGGAGGAGAGGACGGGGGCACGGAGCCTTGGTGGTTTCCCAGCACCTGTTAGAATGTAAGGTAGCACAATATCCTGGTCTAGCATGCATGCATATATATATATATATATATATATATATATATATATATATATATATGTATATATATATATATAAACATGGAAACTTGCCAGGAAAGTGTACATACTAAAAGCTATCTGACTGCGCCCAGGATCTGCGCCTGGCTCTGTACATAGAGTCACATGCCTTGCCTGCAAGGCTAGTATAAAAGGGGGGTTGTTGGAACTCTCGGCAACCGTGCCCTATGGGTAAAACTTGCGAAGATGTTCGATGTTCCAGGAGTTGCTCACCGGAAGGCCATCTTCGGTCTCTAGGTAGACTGCACCGGGCCTGGTGACTCGTATTACCCGATAGGGGCCTAACTTGTTTGAATTCTTGGCGGACTGAACACGCTGAAGAACAAGGTCACCTTCCTCAAGGCTTTGGGTGTGAACCTTTCGGCTATGATAGCGGCGCAAGGCTTGTTGGTGGCGAGCAGCTCGCACAGCAGCTCGAAGACGATCTTCCTCAAGGAGCGTCACATCATCTTGGAGCAACTGCTCTTGCTCAAGGTCATCATAAGCGAGCACTCGAGGTGACCCATATATGAGTTCCATGGGGAGAACTGCTTCTGCCCCGTATACCAAGGAAAAGGGTGTCTGGCCAGTAGGTCAATTTGGTGTCATTCTAACTGACCAAAGAACCGTTGGCAATTCATCAATCCAGCGTATTCCACACTTTCAGAGCCTATCGAAAGTTCTTGTTTTGAGGCCTTGGAATACATTAGCATTTGCCCTTTCCGCTTGGCCGTTGCTTCTTGATGAGCAACAGAACCAAAGAAAACTTTGCTGCCAAGGTCTTGGATATACTGCATGAAGGTGCAGCTAGTGAACTGTGCTCCATTGTCGGTGATGACTTTGTTTGGCACACCAAAACGGCAAATGAGTCCCTTGAAGAACTTGAGGGCTGACTGCGTTGTTACCTTTCTCATTGGCTCTACCTCCGGCCACTTTGTGAACTTCTCAATCACAGTGTACAAGTACTCAAAGCCCCCGACGACACGGGGGAAGGGGCCTAGTGTGTCGAGCCCCCAGACCAAAAATGGCCAGGAGAGAGGGATTGTTTGAAGGGCTTGACCTGGTTGATGAAGCTTCTTTGAATGGAACTGGCACGCTTCGCACTTGGTTACTAGTGTCGTTGCATCCTGGAGGGCAGTGGGCCAGAAGAAACCTTGACGGAATGCCTTGCCGGCAAGGGCTCCTAACCCTATGTGGGAGCCACATATGCCTCCGTATATCTCTGCCAGCAGCTCCTATCCGTCCTCCTGAGGAATACACTTCAATTTCACGCCTTTCGACCTCCTTCTATAGAGGACATCATCCACAAACGGGTACATGCTAGACCGACGGGCTACTTTCTCTGCTTCTTCCTACTCCTCAGGGAGCTCCCCTGTTTGGAGGAAACGAATTGTATGTTGTGCCCATGCTGGAGCCTTAGGCTCGACGGCGAGGACTAAAGGCATGTCTTCAGCCGCGGAGGCATCTGTCTCTATGGCAAGAGCTTGGGACTCTACCGGAGGCTGCTGCTCCCCAGCAAGCTTGGGGTACCCGGCGACTTCCTTGCCGGCGGCTCCTCGGAGCTCTGCCGGAAAGTATTTGACGGGGCCCACCCTCCTTTGCTTGTTCTGCCCTGCTGATGGTTTGACGGATGGCTGAGTTAATTAAAGCACAAAGGTACCTGGTTCCACAAGTAGGTTGAGGGCAGCGCGCTTTGACAAGTCATCAGCAATGTTGTTCTCTACTCGAGGAACATACTCTGCTTGCAGACCATAAAAGTGCTCTTCCAACTTCCTCACTTCTGCCACGTAATCCTCCATCAACGGGCTCTGATTATCCTTGCTGACTTGCTTGATAGCAAGTTGTGAATCTCCTCTGACAATAAGCTTCCTAATTCCGAGGTCCGCCGCAATCTTGAGACCGGCAAGCAGCCCCTCGTACTCTTCGATGTTGTTTGTCGACCTCTCCTGGGGAAAGTGCATCTGGACTACATACTTGAGGCGCTCTTTGGTGGGCGCGACGAGCAGCACGCTGGCACCAGTAGCTTGTAATGAAAAAGCCCCATCAAAGTACATGATCCAATGACTACTTGCCTCTTTGCCGGGAAGGGTGGTCTGTTGAACTTCCTTGTCGCGCGTGGATGTCCATTCTGCTATGAATTCTGCCAAGGCTCTGCTCTCGATCGTCGAGGTACATTCAAATCTGAGCCCAAAGCTTGAAGCTCCAATGCCCACTCCACAATCCTCCCAGTTGCGTCTGGGTTGTGCAAAATCCGTTGCAACGGGAGGCGAGTGACGACGGTGATCTCGTGTCCTTGAAAGTAGTGGCGCAGCTTTCTTGAGGCCATAAGAAGGCCGAAAAGCAATTTCTGCATGCGAGAATACCTTGACCTAGCCCCCTGCAAGAGGGAGCTGACAAAATAGACTGGGTGCTGAACCACCTTCTTCTTCTGTGTTGCCTCGTTTACTCGCGCAGACTCTGTCTTGTTGGAACCGGGCCCTGCCGGGGGTTCTGCCTTGACGGCATCGGACCCTGCCGGCTCCGGTCCCTCATCCGACGGCCTTGCTGCCACCGTTGCCTCTTCCCCAACTTCCCTCTCCGCCACTAGTGTAGCATTGACCACTTGATTCGTCGTTGCCAAGTACAGCAGCAACGGCTCTTGTTGTTTGGGCGCAACCAGTACTGGCATAGAGGAGAGGCACCTCTTTAAATCTTGCAGCGCTGCCTCTGCCTCTGCGGTCCACTTCATTGGACCTACATTTTTCAAAATTTTGGAAAAGGGGAGGGCGCGCTCAGCAGACTTAGAGATAAACCTACTCATGATGGCAACACAGCCGACAAGCCTACAGACGTCCTTGACTCGCCTGGGCACCTCAATCTGCTCAATGGCTTTGATCTTGTTGGGATTGGCTTTGATTTCGCATTGAGACACAAAGAACCCAAGAAGTTTGCCAGATGGGATGCCTAACACACACTTCTATGGGTTGAGCTTGAAGTTGATCTTGCGCAAATTTGCAAAGGTTTCTTCCAGGTCTAGCACGAGCGTGGCCTTATCTTTGGTTTTGACTACTATATCATCCATGTATGGTTCCATATTTCTATGGAGCTGGGGCTCAAAACCAATCTGGAGTGCTCGGGTAAACGTCGAACCAATGCTCTTCAACCAAAAAGGCATCCGTATCAAACAGTATGTACCACATGGGGTGATGAACACGGTCTTTTCTTCATCTTCCTTCATCATGAAGATCTGATGATATCCTGAGTAAGCATCAAGGAACGACAGCAGGTCGCACCCAGTAGTAGAGTCCACTATCTGGTCGATACGTGGCAATGTGATGTGATCCTTTGGACGGGCTTTATTGATATCACTATAGTCAATACATAGCCTCCACTTCCCATTCGCCTTACGTACTACGATCGGATTGTCCAACCACATCGGGTGGAGTACTCCCTTGACCAAGCCTGCCGCCTCCAACTTCCTGATCGCCGGGGATGTCGGATGCTTGCCATGCAAACACATCGACATTTGCCCGCAGGAAGGCGATGAGCTCGCTTTCCTATTTGCTGTAAAGGGTGGAGCTTATGGTAAAAGCTCCACCCGTGCCATCCTCCCTGACGGGCACCTTCTTGGTCTCTAGTGGGGCCGCCTTAGACTTCTTGCTCTTGCTGGTAGAGCTCTCTGGCATGTCCTCAGCAGGAACACATCACTCCGAAGGGGTGTGTTTGCCGAAGTGGGTGCAGGAACCCTTGCCGGAGCCGGGAGTCTTGCCGGCAGCCAGGGCCTTGCTGGTCTTCTTCTTGGAAGCGGGAGCCGGCGCCTTGGGGGCGCACACTGCAACCGCCTTTTAATAGAGCTAATCAGCGCATATGAGCGCATCCTTCTGGTCACAGCTGACGATGATGATGCTCATCGGGCCGGGCATCTTCAGCTTGTTGTATGCATAGTGTGATGCTGCCATGAACTTGGCCAGCGCCAGGTGGCCAAGGATCCCGTTATATGGCAACGGGATCTCGGAAATATCAAAGACGATTCTCTCTGTCCTGTAGTTGAGGTCACCACCAAACGTGACTGGTAACATGACCTTTCCCTTGGGCTGGCTCCTCCCCGGATTAATCCCTTGGAACGTACATGTTTCCTCAAGATCTTCATCAGGGATCTGCAACCTCTTGATCACAATGGGCGAGATCAAGTTCAGGCCGGCCCCACCATTAACTAACATCTTTGTCACCTTGAGGTTGCGTATTGTTGGTGATACCAACAACAGCAAACACCCGACCGCAGTTGTGCGATCAGGGTGATCCTCGGGGTCGAAAATGATAGGCGTGTGGGACCACCTTAGTGGCTTCTGGGCGTTGACCATCGATTCCGTTGCATTAATCTCACGCACACACTATTTTAGTTGGCGGTGGGAGGAATGCAACGAGGCACCTCCGTCAACACACATGACCTTTGTCACCTTATGAAACCCATGCTCGGTGGCCTCGTCATCATCATCATGATCGTCATCCTCCTCTCTCTTGTCGCGGCCTCGTGCAGGCCTCTCTTGTTGCTTATCCTATTCGCCGCATCCTCCTCGGATGTCGCGCTTCTTGCTGGATCCTTCAGCGCCACCTTGGCCCTTCTACTTGTCTCGTCTCTCGTACTCAGCCCTTGGCTTCTCCATTAGCAGCTCCACTTGGCGGCAAATCTAGATATCATGGCCCTTGGTATGGTGGATCTTGCAGTACTGGTCGTCGGAGCCCTCTGACTTGTCGACAGCCTCCAAGGCCCGGCAGGTGTTGCACCCGGCAATCTCCTTGTCGGGGTCATCAACCTTGGCCTTCTTGGCAGCGTCGGGGTCGTTGGATTCCTCAACGGCAAGCACGGTCTTTCCCTTGTGCTTCCTGTTGCATCGTCGGCCCTTCTTTGTCGGGGTGACGGCGTCTTCATCTTCAGAGTCACTTCCCACATCGGTGTCCTAGCCGGGGTACTTTCTTCCTTCCTTGGCTCGGGCACATCTGTCAGCCAGAACATATAGTTCGGCAACATCTGCAACCTTGTTCATCGCTAGCTCTTCACGCATCTTATGATGGCACACGTTCTGATGGAATGCATTGATGACAGCGGCGGGATGAACATCGGGGATGTTGTACTTCACACGGCTGAATCTCTATATATACTTACGCAAGCATTCGCCGTCCCTTTCAGGGATCACAGGAAAATCGCTTGCCTGGCCAGGAGCTACATGGCCGCCCGTGAAGACACCAACACACTTGTGGCACAGGTCGGACCAAGAGGATATGGAGTCTATCAGCAAATGCATCAACCATGACCTGATGTTGGGCTTGAGTGTCAACAGGAAATAGTTGGCCAGTACCTTGTTGTCTCGCGCTCCGGCAGCTTGCATCACGATGGTGTAAACGCTCAGGAACTTAGGCAGATGGGTCTTGCCATCGTACTTCTCCAGGACCTAAGGTTTGAACACACGGGTGTTGGTCCACTGGAACTGTCGCAACTCATGGGTGAACGCTAGACAGGTTATTGCATAGGGCAAGTCGCCAGCGTCCCCCGGCGCAGGCTTGTACGCAGTAGGCCTAGCACGCCTATCAGATTGGTGATGTGCCTCCCATCGCCGCTTGATAGTAATCTATGCATCTTCCTTGAGGCGCTCTCGAAGAACTTGATGTTCGTCACGGTGCGTTCGTGGGTCTGATGATGCCATGGACAGGTTATCACGGGTGTCAACCCGACGGGCTGGCCGCAGTGGAGGGGACTGCACGGGGGTTGCAGTTCCTCCAACCCTTCCACTATCAACGCGCGTCGGCTCGGCGGCCCGGCGCTGCGAGGGACTTGCTTCCCGGTGGCCGTCCCTGTTGGCATGGCTGATAAGGCTTTGGATGGCAGCCCTCCACTCTTCTTGCTTCTCCAGAGCAGGAGGAAAGTCGAGGAGTAGCTGTGCTCGCACCAATGCTTCTGCTCGTGAGGGTGGCAACGACAGGCGCGAGGAATGGAAGGAACTCGTACTTCTAACTACGTTAGAAGGAGTCACATCATGATTCCGCGGCCGCACGCCTTTTTCGCCAACATCATGGCGTGCATGTCAGCCCTGCGCGTCCTGAGAGTGACGCTGAGGGCTTTTGCCGCGGCGGCGCCCGGGGTCTTCAACATCGCGGCATTGTTCGTTGCGCACGAGCTGAGAGGACTGCGGTGCATGCGCTGGCGGGGATGTCTTCCTGCCCTTGGAAGTCCCCGCGCCACCCCCAGGCAGCGCAGCTCCATTCTTGGGCGCGGCGGTGTGCGGACCGCCGCTGCCACTGCGGATGACGCCGCTCACTTGTCTTCTCGCATCTGGGTGACGTGGACGGTCTTGATCTCCTTCGCCACTGGCTTCTGCCGCGTTGCCCGTCCGTGCGGGCCCAAGCGGAGCGGCTCTGGACGGGCCGATCACTACGATTGTCTTCTTCTTCGGCGACATAGCGATGAAGAAACTATTGTACTAACTAACAGACCAGATTCTCATATGTAAATCCCCCTACCTAGCGTGCCAAAGATGTCGGGGAAAACGAACACCTATGAAGTCACAATGATCCCTTCTACGTTCGGCGGGGGATTAGCTGCACGAAGAGCAGGTCGAGCAGTTAGCACACAGGGGATTTTACCAAGGTTCGGACCGCAAAGATGCGTAATACCATAGTCCTGCTTGTCTGGATATATGTGTTCTTGAGCTTTTGAACTAGCTACGATGCGTGCATGGTCCAAAAGTCTGAATCCTCTCTCTGTATGCCTTGGGCCTCCTTTTATACGTAAAGGGGTTGCCACAGTGGCATACAGGAGGTGGCAAGCTATAGTGTACGAGCTTATCGCTCGGCCCCACAGGACAAACGCATTTAATGTGCTGCCTGTGTGCCCTCTTCCTTTATTGGGGACGGCAACAGAAGCAATCTTGTCCATCACTGCTCTTCCTTAATTTGACACATGTCCAGGCTGATGAGGCATGCAGCGCCATGCTAGCTAACTGGCTACTGTTGGGCGATGGTAAAGCTTCCACGAAGATCTGCATGCCACCACATAGGCGTCTGCTTAGTTGGCACGCTGATCATCATACTAGAGTGCTGGTGAGGTGGCGAACCCTTGCCGGGCACGGGTCTTGCCGCTACCCAGCGATCGTCTCCGGCAAGGCTTGTTGGGGGCCTTGGAGTTGTCCCCGGCAAGGGTCTTGCCGGGGGTCTTCGTCTTCTGGTCCCACGTGAACCCGTGGGTTATCAATCTTTATGAGGATCTACATGCTACCATGCATGCATTCTCAGATCTTGGTCTTAATGTTCTTGATGGTGTTAGAGCTCTCAGCCTCAAGGGTGATGGGCTTGCTGGAGTTGCGCAGGTTGCCCCGGCAAGGGTGTTGCCGGGGGAGGTCTAGCTCGCCCTCTGCTCCTCGTGCTTCGAGTGTCTGTGTTGGTAGTCTTTAGTATTTTATCTTCTGTTCTCCTGCCGAACTCGGCCACGGGCGTGGCTATAACTGCTCGTGCACAAGTAAGGGGTACAAAAGAGCCCGTACTTTTGTACACCGACAATATGCATCAGTATCAATGAAATGGGTGGTATCTGTGGACTGAACTGCAGAATGCCAGAATAGGGCGGAAGGCCTAGCCTATCAAAGACTAGCATCTTCTGGAACCCACCGTCTTGCAACAACAAGAGGGAGTAGAGTAGTAAAACATAAGTCATATTTATGTTGTTGTATCAATGCTCCGGGATCCTTTCTCGACTCCCGGAGCCACATATCCATTTCATGCCTCAGCATCCAGTTCTAGCTGTATCGATCGGGATACAACTCTGAGCGTCCGTTACCATAGGACCAGCTATCGATAGATGTTTTCTTCCCTGCAGGGGTGCACCAACTTACACACCAATCTCGATTAACTCTGACCGGACACACTTTTCTGGGTCATGCCTGGCCTTGGCCAAATGATATGCCGCAAAACAACTTAGGCCTAATAGAGAGGTTAACTGAAAGTGCAACAATCCCTGGGTGGTTTTGGTAATTCCTAACAACATATAGCTCATTGAGCTAATGCTATTTCAAGATAAATATTCCAGGAAAGCTCAATGATTGGCATGGCATGGATGAGAAAAGTGGACCCCTCAAAATACTAAGGACAAAAGGATTGGCTCAAGCTCAAAGCACAAGACTCTATATTTTCCATTTTAGTGATCCAAGATCACATTGAGTCTATAGGAAAAGCCAATACTATCAAGGAGGGATGAGGTGTTGCTTAATGAGGTTCTTGCTCAAAATGCTTAGTGATATGCTCCAAAGCCCTCAACTACTTTCTCACATCCACATATGACACAAACCAAACGTCAAACTCGGCCCCACCGGTTCTTTCTATCCGGTGCCAGCGAGTTCAGATGACATAGCCACTGCCACAAACCCTAGTCTTTTCGGTCTCACCAATAGGGATCTCGGTCTCACCGAGATGGGATTGTAATCTCTCTGTTTCCCTTTGTAACGTTTTGGTCCAACCGGGATGAGCGATCGGTCCCACCGAGATTGCAATGCAAACTCTCTGTTTCCCTTCGTAATGTTTTGGTCTAACCGAGATGAGCGAATTGGTCCCACCGAGTTTGCTTGACCAACTCTCTGGTTAGCTTATTACCAAAATCGGTCCCACCGAGTTTGTGTAATCGTTCTCACCGAGATTACGTTATGCCCTAACCCTAACCACATCGGTCCCACCGAGTTGACATGTCAGTCCCACCAAAAATCCTAACGGTCACATTATTTGCTAACTCGGTCCAACCGAGTTTCAGGATTCGGTCCCACCGAGAATTGTAAGTTGTGTGTAACAGTTAGATTTTGTGTGGAGGCTATATATACCCCTCCACCCACTCTTCATTTGTAAAGAGAGCCATCAGAACATGCCTACACTTGCAACCTACATTTTTAGAGAGAGAACCACCTACACTTGTGTTGAGGTCAAGATATTCCATTCCTACCATAAGAATCTTGATATCTAGCCTTCCCCAAGTTGCTTTCCACTCAAATCTTCTTTCCACCAAATCCAAATCATGTGAGAGAGAGTTGAGTGTTGGGGAGACTATCATTTGAAGCACAAGAGCAAGGAGTTCATCATCAACGCACCATTTCTTACTTCTTGGAGAGTGGTGTCTCCTAGATTGGCTAGGTGTCACTTGGGAGCCTCCGACAAGATTGTGGAGTTGAACCAAGGAGTTTGTAAGGGCAAGCAGATTGCCTACTTCGTGAAGTTCTACCCTAGTGAGGACAGTCCTTCGTGGGCGACGGCCATGGTGGGATAGACAAGGTTGCTTCTTTGTGTACCCTTCGTGGGTGGAGCCCTCCGTGGACTCGCGCAGCCGTTACCCTTCGTGGATTGAAGTCTCCATCAACGTGGATGTACGATAGCACCACCTATCAGAACCATGGCTCAAAAATCTCCATGTCTCCAATTGCATTTGCCTCCTCAAACTCCTCCCCTTTACCTTCATATGTAATTGTTTTACATTCCGCAGCTATACTCTTAGAATTGCATGTGTAGGTTGATTGCTTGACTTGTACTAAGTTGCTAAAATCTGCCAAGAATTAAAACTGGGAAAAGGCTAGATTTTTATTTGGTAAAGTAGTCTAATCACCCCCCCCCTCTAGACATACTTTCAATCCTACAAGTGGTATCGGAGCTTTGGTCTCCATTTGCTTTGGTTTCCATAGCTTTTGGTAGTCATATCCTTGGTTTCACAACCTAGGAGAGTATGTCGTCTAGCGAGGGAAATTACCATCGTAGAGGTCCTTACTTTGATGGTACTGATTTTGCTAGTTGGAAGCATAAGATGAAAATACATATTCTTGGACATAACCCCGCCATATGGGCTATTGTGTGTATTGGTTTCAAGGTGAATTCTTTGGTGGGGGAGAACCGAACCGTGAAGCTACCGCGGAAGAGTTGAAGATGTTGCAATACAATGCTCAAGCTTGCGATATCCTCTTCAATGGATTGTGCCCCGAAGAATTCAACAAAATCAGTTGTCTTGAGAATGCAAAGGAAATTTGGGATACCTTGATTGACATACACTAAGGTACCGACTCTGTCAAGGAATCCAAATTGGATGTGCTTCAAAGTCCACTTTACAAGTTCAAAATGAAGGGCGGCGAAGGTGTCGCTGAAATGTACTCTAGGCTTGCTCTCATCACAAATGAGATTGTCGGCTTAGGAAGTGAAGAGATGACCGACAAATTCACCATCAAGAATATCCTAAGAGCCTTGGATGGAAAATATGATATTGTGTGCACATTGATCCAATTGATGCCAAATTACAAAGACCTCAAGCCAACAGAAGTCATTGTAAGAATTGTTGCTCATGAGATGTTACTCAAGGATAAGGAAGAGCTCCACAACAAGTAAAGTGGTGCTTACAAAGCCTCATGTGAAGCTCCCACATCATAAAGTGAAAAACAAACCTTCAATGAAGAATTGAGCCTAATGGTCAAGAACTTCAACAAGTTCTACAAGAGTAGAAGCAAGGAAAGAAGTTCCAAGTCAAGGTCCTACAATGACAAAAGATCTTCTAGTCGAGAGCGTAATTGCTACAATTGTGGAAGATCCGGACACTATTCCAATGAGTGTACGGCTCCCTACAAAAGAAGAGAAGAATCTCCAAAGAGAAGAAGTAGAAGAGAAGAATCACCACCAAGAGAGAGAAGGAGTAGAGATGATCGTTATGAACGAAGAAAATCCCGGAGAAGCAAGGATTAGGAAAGGAAGGACAAGTCATCAAGGAGCTACACAAAACGAAGACATCAAGCTCATGTTGCTGAATGGGTATCCAGCTCTGACTCCGACCATCACTCCGAGAGAAGCTATCACTCCGACTCAGAACATACTCAAGATGAAGGTGTTGCCGGTCTAGCACTTGTGTCAACCAACTCCTACGACATATTTGACTCACCAAATGAAGGACTTGGAAGATGCTTCATGGCTAAAGTCCCAAAGCTATTACACCCCGAGTATGTTGATTTCAATAGTGATGAAGATGACTTGCTAGGTGATGATGATTTACTCGTTGACAACTCTAGTGATGAATACTATGATGAAACGTCAAATAATCATGCTAATCAACATAAAACGAATGTCAATGATAAGGAGAAGATTGAGCTCCTAACTAAAGAACTAAACACTCTAAGTTAGCGCATGAAACTATCTTAGGAGATCATCGAGAACTTTTAAGGACTCACGAGAAGTTACGCTTTGAAAAGCTCAACCTTGAGCAAGACCATGAGTTTTTAAAGGCTATCAACGATGATCTTTGCAAGAAAAGTTCTTCTTACATTGCCAAGTGAGGGCGTTCCGGACTAGGGGGTGTCCGGATAGCCGAACTATCATCATCGGCCGGACTCCAAGACTATGAAGATACAAGATTGAAGACTTCGTCCCGTGTCCGGATGGGACTTTCCTTGGCGTGGAAGGCAAGCTTGGCGATACGGATATGTAGATCACCTACCATTGTAACCGACTCTGTGTAACCCTAGCCCTCTCCGGTGTCTATATAAACCAAATGGCTTTAGTCCATAGGACGAACAACAATCATACCATAGGCCAACTTCTAGGGTTTAGCCTCCTTGATCTCGTGGTAGATCTACTCTTGTAACACACATCATCAATATTAATCAAGCAGGACGTAGGGTTTTACCTCCATCAAGAGGTCCCGAACCTGGGTAAAACATCGTGTCCCTTGTCTCCTGCTACCATCCGCCTAGACGCACAGTTCGGGACCCCCTACCCGAGATCCGCCGGTTTTGACACTGACATTGGTGCTTTCATTGAGAGTTCCTCTGTGTCGTCACCGATAGGCTCGATGGCTTCTTTGATCATCATCAGCGACACAGTCCAGGGTGAGACCTCCCTCCCCGGACAGATCTTCGTATTCGGCGGCTTCGCACTGCGGGCCAACTCGCTTGGCCAACTGGAGCAGATCGAAAGCTACGCCCCGGGCCGTCAGGTCAGATTTGGAAGTTTGAACTTCACGGCTGACATCTGCAGCGACTTGATCCTCGACGGATTCGAGCCACAGCCAAGCGTGTCGCACTGTCACGGCGGGCATGATTTAGCTCTGTAGCCGGACAGTACCCTGGAGGCCGCACTCGAACCCGCTCCGATCTTCAATTCGGAGCCGGCTGCGCAGGTCGAGGACGGATGGCTAGACACCGCCTCGGGGGCTGCAACCTCTACGGCAATAGAGCCGAACACTGACCTTGTCCCTCATGAAGCTCGTGACTCCGAGGTGCCGGACTCCTTGCTGGACTCCGAACCTCCCGCGCCCCCTCCGATCGGATCTGATTGGGCTCCGATCATGGACTTCACCGCGGCGGACATCTTTCAACACTCACCTTTCAGCGACATCTTGAGTTCGCTAAAGTATCTCTCATTATCAGGAGAGCCCTGGCCGGATTGCGGTCAGGACGGTTGGGATGCGGACGATGAAGAAATTCAAAGCCCACCCACCACCCACTTGGTAGCCACTATCGACGATCTAACCGACATGCTAGACTACGACTCCGAAGACATCGACGGTATGGACGACGATGTCGGAGATGACCAAGAACCAGCGCCCACCGGGCACTGGAAAGCCACCTCATCATATGACATATACATGGTGGATATCCTGAAGGATGGGAATGGCGAAGGAACAGCGGAGGATGACCCCTCCAAGAAACAGCCCAAGCGCCGGCGTCAGCGGCGCCGTTCTAAATCCCGCCACAACAAGAATGAAGATTCTGGCACCGGAGATAATAACACACCGGACAGTGCCGAAGACAACCCACTCCAGCAAGATCCCGCGCAGGAGGACGGAAACGCCAGCCCTCATGAGAGAGCGGCAGAAGAAGAGGTAGAGGATTACATGCCTCCCTCCGGAGATGAGGCAAGCCTCGACGACGATGAATTCGTCGCGCCTGAGGATCCCGTCAAACAAGAGCGTTTTAAATGCAGGCTTATGGCCACGGCGAATAGCCTCAATAAAAAGCAGCAACAGCTTAGAGCTGATCAAGATCTGCTAGCCGACAGATGGACTGAAGTCCTCGCGGCCGAAGAGCATGAGCTCGAACGCCCCTCCAAAAGCTACCCTAAACGCAAGCTGCTCCCTATTAAAGGAGGAGGCATACGAACCCGCATCACCAGGAGACAATACGGCCGACCGACCACCCCGCGGTTGGGACAGAGAGGCTTCTAAGCCCTTCACTAGACCCGTACCCCGCCATCGCTCGAAAAGCACAAGGCCACAGGGGAATACTCCGGACTTGCGAGATATATTGGAGGATAGGGCAAGACAATCAAGATCGATCTATGGATCGTATGGACGCCCCATGATACGTGACGACAACCGTTGCGCCGGACATAGTAAGTCCGGCCGGGCCGAACAAAATAGACAAAGCTCTTTCGAGCTCCATCGTGATATCGCCCAGTACAGAGGCGCTGCACACCCACTATGCTTCACAGATGAAGTAATAGATCATCAAATCCCCGAAGGGTTTAAACCCGTGAATATTGAATCTTACGATGGCACAACAGACCCCGCGGTTTGGATCGAAGACTATCTCCTTCACATCCACATGGCCCGCGGTGACGATCTTCACGCCATCAAATATCACCCCCTCAAGCAAAAAGGACCAGCCCGGCATTGGCTTAACAGCTTGCCAGCAGAGTCAATTGGGAGTTGGGAAGACCTGTAAGCCGCATTCCTCGATAACTTCCAAGGCACGTATGTGCGACCACCAGACGCTGCTGACCTAAGTCACATAATTCAGCAGCCAGACGAATCGGCCAGACAATTCTGGACACGGTTCTTAACCAAGAAAAACCAAATCGTCGACTGTCCGGATGCGGAGGCCCTTGCAGCCTTCAAGCATAATATCCGCGACGAGTGGCTTGCCCGGCACCTGGGATAGGAAAAGACGAAATCCATGGCAGCCCTCACATCACTCATGACCCGCTTCTGCGCGGGCGAGGACAGCTGGCTAGCACGCAGCAACAACCTCAGCAAAAATTCTGGCAGTCCGGATATCAAGGACCGTAATGGCAGGTCGCGTCGTAACAAAAACAAACGCCACATTAACGGCGACAATAGTGAGGATACGGCAGTCAATGCCGGATTCCAAGGCTCTAAACCCGGTCAGCGGAAAAAGCCATTCAAAAGAACTACTCCGGGTCCATCCAATTTGGACCGAATACTCGACCTCTTGTGCCAGATACATGGCACCCCCGAAAAGCCAGCTAATCACATCAACAGGGACTATTGGGTATTCAAGCAGGCAGGTAAGTTAATTGCCGAAAACAGTGACAAGGGGCTGCATAGCGACGACGAGGAAGAGACCCAACCGCCGAACAATAGAAGACAGAAGGGTTTCCCCCCACAGGTGCGGATGGTGAACATGATATACGCAACGCACATACCCAAAAGGGAGCGGAAGCGTACACTCAGGGATGTATACGCAATGGAGCCAGTTGCCCCGAAGTTCAATCCATGGTCCTCCTGCCCGATCACTTTTGACCGAAGGGACCACCCCACCAGCATCCGCCACGGCGGATTCGCCGCATTGGTTCTAGACCCAATCTCGACGGATTTCACCTCACCAAAGTCCTGATGGACGGTGGCAGCAGCCTGAACCTGCTTTATCAGGACATAGTGCGCAAAATGGGCATAGACCCCTCAAGGATCGAACCTACCAAGACAACCTTTAAAGGCGTCATACCAGGTGTTGAAGCCAATTGTACAGGCTCAGTTACACTGGAAGTGGTCTTCGGATCCCCGGATAACTTCCAAAGCGAGGAGTTAATCTTCGACATAGTTCCGTTCCGCAGCGGCTATCATGCTCTGCTCGGACGTACCACGTTTGCAAAGTTCAATGTGGTGCCGCACTAAGCATACCTCAAGCTCAAGATGCCAGGCCCTCGAGGGGTCATCACGGTCAACGGAAACACTGAACGCTCTCTCCGAACGGAGGAAGATACAGCAGCTCTCGCGGCAGAAGTACAGTACAGCCTCTTAAGGCAATTCTCGAGTCCGGCCGTTAAGCGGCCGGACACAGCTAAGCGCGCCTGGAGTAATATACAACAAGACCACCTGGCACGTTCCGAGCACGCGTACCAGTGCGGCCCCAACCCCAGCCCCTGTAAAACGTCAAGACAGATCCTTTGCGTACACCATTACGCTCTGAAGAAACCATGGGCATGGGGAGAGGGGCGCGACCACGATAGGCCCAGACTGCGGCTCAACCACACCAGGGGCTCTCAAGTGTGTTGTTCTTTTTTTTCTTTTTCTTTTTTTACTCATAGGACTCCGTTCGTCAGAGGCCCTGTCCGGCAGCAGACCTGCCGAACTCACGATGCAACAGCCAGGGAAGGATAAAGGCTACAACGAATATCCGGGTGGTCTCCATTATGAGCATTTAATCTATTTTATGCACCATTCCGTAGCCTACCGCTGGAGGGGGACATGTTTAAACAGTCCCATCCCTTGCTTATCGCACCTTTTGTATCGTTCTGCACTTACAGCAGTTTTTCTTGAATAAGTAATGCAGCACCTTTTTGCTTCCAATTGCATTTCTCTTTCATACATATGTTCATTTATAACATTACGCATCTGTACGTTTTGGTACGGCTAAATACACCAGGGGCTTATGTTTCCCGCATCATGGTGTGATAAGTCCGAACACTTTCACAAGTGCAGCACCCCGAACTTATAGCATTATACGCATCAGCTCCGAATCATGTCTTGGGTCAATAGTTGGGTTTGCCCGGCTCCCATGTTTTGGTACCTTACATTCCATTGTATCGGCTAAGGTAGCACTGGGAGAACCACTGCGATTGCGCCCCAGTTGTGCTGGGTTAACGCCTCAGTGGAGAAAGCTAAAACTAACCATCATGATGAGGCGAGAGTTGGTCGCTGTTTGAGAGGTTTTTTGCGAGTCCTTAAAGACTTATGCCGCTTAGAGCGAGGAGCTGACTTTGTCCGGCACAGGCGTGGATAGCGCCCCAAATTCGGCCTTCCGAAGACTAGGGGCTTCGCCGAAATTTAAAATTATAGAATTCTATGGCTCAGTAAGAGTGTTCAAGCATTATAAGTCCGGTTGCCTTGTTCGTTGTGTTGAGCGCCTCCCTAGATGGACCCAAGTATGGGAACAAGAGTGCTCAAATTTATCCCGAACACCCCAGCACTCGTGGCGTGGGGGCTGAAGCCGACGACTTGCCATCTCTCAGATTTGATAAACAGCCGCACAGAAGGTAATATTTTAAATTAAAAGCGTTGCTTAGCGCAAATGAACTAAGTTTTCAGCGCACAGGATAACAAAATGCGAGTCTACTCAAATATTACATCTTTGGAGCACTCACCCGCAATAGTGCGGGCGCCCTTCAGCACACTCTTATAATACATCTCGGGCGTGCGATGCTCCTTGCCCTCCGGTGGCGGGTCCGTCACGAGCTTCTGGGCATCCATCTTGCCCCAGTGCACCTTTGCGCGGGCAAGGGCCCGACGGGCACCTTCAATACAGGCGGAGTGCTTGATGACTTCAACCCACGGGCACGCATCCACCAGCCGCCGCACCAGGCCGAAGTAGCTCCCAGGCATGGCCTCCTTAGGCCACAGCCGAACTATGAGGCCCTTCATGGCCTGTTCGGCCGCCTTGTGGAGCTCGACCAGCTGCTTCAGCTGGTCGCTAAGGGGCACCGGATGTCCGGCCTCAGCATACTGAGACCAGAAGACCTTCTCCGTCGAGCTCCCCTCCTCGGCCCGGTAGAACGCGGCAGCATCGGACACGCTGCGAGGAAGATCTGCGAACGCTCCTGGAGAGCTCCGAATTCGGGTAAGCAACAGGTAATTAACACTCACATGCTTACTTTGCATGAAAAATGCCTTACCCGCTGCTATTTTCTTCAATGCCTCGATTTCCTGGAGGGCCTTGTAGGCTTCGGCCTTAGCGGCTTTGGCACTCTCAAGAGCCGTTGCAAGCTCAGACTCTCGAGTCTTCGAGTCACGCTCCAGGCTCTCATGTTTTTCACGAGATCCTGGAGCTCTTGCTGTACCTCCGCCACCCGCGCCTCCTGCTTCTCTCGCTCGGTGCGCTCCGCGGCCGCATTGCGTTCGGCCGCGGCCACCGCCTCTTTCAGGGTCGCCACCTCGTTAGTGGCCCCTGCAATACCCACGTTATCCTTGTCATTCTTTTTGCAACCAAAATCCTTTTCTGTAAGGTACAATTTCAATAAGGTGTTACTCACCTTCCTTGTGCTCTAGCTGCTTCTTGGCACGGCCGAGCTCGTTCTCGGACCGCTCGAGGCTTTCCTTCAAAGTATTGACCTCCGCAGTCAGTGCGGCAGAGGTCAGCAGCGCAGCCTGCAATCCCATATTGACATATTTTTTATGACTCCTGCGTATATCTTCTTAAGATCCTCAGTCCAGCTTTTCTTTCCTAACACCGAATCGAGCATCAGGGGCTACTGTCTATGTGGTACTATTTTACATATCTCAAAATTCTTACCTCAAAGCCTGTTAGAAGGCTGCTGCAGGCTTCGGTCAGCCCGCTCTTGGCGAGCTGCACCTTCTGAATCACCGCACTCATAACAGTGCGGTGTTCCTCTTCAATGGAGGCGCCATTGAGCACCTCTAGCAAGTTATCCGGCGCCTCCGGTTGGACAGAGGCTGCCGGCGTCACGGTCTTGCCCTTCTTACGAAGGGGTCGCCCGCCGGACTCTGGAGCCACTATGGGTTCCAGGGCCGAGTCCGGTGCAAAGTCCGGGAGGTTGTCTTGCGACACCTCCGGGGCCTCCTCCCCCTGGTGAATCCCTTCCCGGGACCCCACCTCGGCATCGTCCATGTCACGGGGGGTAGAGGTAGTCGAAAGAGAATCCATATCCGACGCACCTAAGGACCCGCTCGATGAAGTGGGAAGATCGTCCTTGGGCGGACTACAGGCTTGTATGCGGCATTAGAAAGACACTGTGTCGCAAAATAGAAAAACCATGGAGTTATTCGGGAGTCCGGATACTCACGATCTCGCCAGGGGCTTGGCCCTTGGAGGCCAGTCCTCGTCGTCATCACTGGCGTTGGCAGAACAATCCGGGGGAAGAGTTTTTCCCTTCTTGGACCCTTCGGCCTCCCCCGTAGGGGAAGCCTTCCTTTTCTTCCATCCCCCCGCTGGGGGAGAGGCTTTCTTCTTCTCCTCCTCACCTTGGTGAGAGGAGTCAGCCTCGGAGTCGTCATCCGATAGCACCTGAAAACGGGAACTCTTCCGAGTCCCCGTGGCCTTCTTCTCCGGCACCACGTGGGGTGCCGGAGCCAGCAGCCCCATTAGGCGGGCGTCCGCTGGGTCCTCTGGCAATGGGGCCGGACAGATAGTCCGCTCTGCCTTCTTCAGCCAGTCCTGTCAAAGGAAAGGGAGTTTAGATCCCGCATAGAGTCAAACTATGGAAAACAAGCGTCCCGTAAGGGACAAAATCACTTACCTCGTTAGCTAGACACTGCGAGCTGAATCCGCGATCTTCGATAGCGGATGCGGGAGCCTCGACGCCCTTGAACAGCACCTTCCAGACATCTTCGTACGTAGTATTGAAGAGCCCGCTCAAAGTCTGGTGCTGCGCCGGATCGAACTCCCACATGTTGAAGCCCCGTCGTTGGCACGGGAGAATCTGGCAGATGAGCATGACCTGGACCACGTTGACAAGCTTGAGCTTCTTATCCACCAGCTTTTGGACGCAGGCTTGGAGTCCGCTCAGCTCCTCCGAATCACCCCAAGTCCGGCCGCTCTCTTTCCAGGAGGTGAGCCATGTGGGGATGCCGGATCTGAATTCGGGGGCCACTGCCCATTTGGGGTCACGCGGCTCGGTGATATAGAACCATCCCGATTGCCACCCCTTGATGGTTTCCATGAAAGTGACCTCAAGCTAAGTAACGTGGGACATCCTGCCCACCATGGCGCCTCCGCACTCCGCTTGGCTGCCCTTCACAACCTTCGGCTTGACACTGAAGGTCTTGAGCCATAAACTGAAGTTGGGCTGGATGTAGAGGAAGGCCTCACACACGATGATAAATGCCGAGATGTTGAGGATGAAATTCGGGGCCTGATCATGGAAATCCAGGCCGTAATAGAACATGAGCCCCCGGACAAAGGGATGGAGTGGGAAGCCCAGTCCGTGGAGGAAATGAGGAAGGAATACTACCCTCTCATGGGGCCTGGGGGTGGGGATGAGCTCTCCCTCGTCGGGGAGCCGGTACGCGATGTCGCCGGACAAGTATCCGGCGCTGAGCAGCTTCTGGATCTGCCCCTCCGTGACGGAGGAGGCCATCCACTTGCCTCCCGCTCCGGACATAGTTGGAGAAGGTTGAGGTAAGGAGTGCGGACTTGGGCGCTGGAGCTCGAGTTCGCAGAGATGGATAAGCCAAGGAGGAAGAAGGCACAGGTAAAAGGGTTGGATCTTTATCCCCTTATATGGATGGACAAAAACATGTGTCCCCACCGGCCTGGTAAAACTCGCTTATCTCCCAAGCGCCACAATCAATGGCGCGGTTGGGTTACCCACATCCGTATTTATGGGAATCCCAGAATAAGGGGAACATGATCTCTGCTTCGACAAGACGTGCCAAGGAAACCGCTTCACTAAACGCGATGAGGTGGTACAATAAAAACGATTCAAGTAAAGGCTTGGTAGTGGTGTGACATCATGCCACGAAATACGTCGGCAGATTGAACTTGTGTAATATTATTCTCTCTACGGTGGTGCGTGGAATTTGTTTTTGTAGAGCCGGACAATATCCTGGTGTTCACAATCTTCTATAAATTATTCGGAGGAGGAACCCGCCTTGCAATGCCGAAGACAATATGCGCGACGGACTCGTCGTCATTGAAGCCTGGTTCAGGGGCTACTGAGGGAGTTCCGGACTAGGGGGTGTCCGGATAGCCGAACTATCATCATCGGTCGTACTCCAAGACTATGAAGATACAAGATTGAAGACTTCATCCCGTGTCTGGATGGGACTTTCCTTGGCGTGGAAGGCAAGCTTGGCGATACGGATATGTAGATCTCCTACCATTGTAATCGACTCTGTGTAACCCTAGCCCTCTCCGGTGTCTATATAAACCGGATGGCTTTAGTCCGTAGGACGAACAACCATCATACCATAGGCTAGCTTCTAGGGTTTAGCCTCGTTGATCTCGTGGTAGATCTACTCTTGTAACACACATCATCAATATTAATCAAGTAGGACGTGGGGTTTTACCTCCATCAAGAGGGCCCGAACCTGGGTAAAACATCGTGTCCCTTGTCTCCTGTTACGATCCGCCTAGACGCACAGTTCGGGACCCCCTACCCGAGATCCGCCGGTTTTGACACCGACAACAAGCATTTAACCTTATCTACTTACATGCCTCAAGTCAAGTCTAGTAACAAGAACAAGAAAGATTCTTCCTCTAGTAGTAACAACAATCATCATGTTAAATCCAATGTTGTTGCTTCTAGTAGTTCTCTTGATTCCACTAACGATTCTCTTAGCCAAGTTACACTTGAGCAAGAAAATAGCCTTTTGAAGGGAATTATAGAGAAAGGTGTTTACAAGAGCCTTGCCGGGAGTAAGGAATTCGAGGAAATTGTACGCAAGCAAGGAAGGCACCGGAAGAACCAAGGTGTTGGTTTTGAACGAAAGTTCAATGCCAATGGAGTTGAGTGGGAAGAAGATCAATACCCCAAGACGAAGTTTGTTCCTCAACAAGAGAAGTATGATCCTACTTTTTTCAAAGGAACACAAGCTCAAGATGATCTTCCACCACAAGACCACAAGCAGAAAGGCAAGGACAAGCTTCAAGAGGAGATAGATGCATTTGAAGAAGCTCCTGAGGCCTTCGTCAAGTAGGTTCCCAAGACTACATCAAGTTCTACTTCATCAAGTACGACTACAACCCCAAGGATTCCCATCAAGATGATGTGGATCCCGAAGAAGAAGAACTAGAGAGTTCTTGAGGGTGACTCCGCCAACATACTTCACTCTTATCATTTTGGCGAGGACAAGTGCAACCAACTTCCACATCTTGCACTAGTTCATGGAGTCACAAACCCTCTTGTTGGTAAGACAAGGGACAAGGTAACCTAACGCTTTCATTGACATCATCCTGTGTGTGTGTATCACTCTATGTCTATGGATATCCTTGTTTGTTCCTTGTGGGACTAACCCCCGTAGGTATTTGAAGTGCAACTCACTCCAAAGGATTGCTCCAAATGATCTACATCAACATAGAGCATCCACATCTTCAACACCTACATGAAGTCATCATCGACAAAACCCAAGGTTAGTTCAACCCTCTTAGGGGGGGTCTCACATCTAGGGGGAGCTTTACTCTAAGAATTGAGCTAAAGCAACTCTAATGGTGTGAACACAACAATGCTTTATGTAAAAGTGGTAACCCCACTTGTGCTTAAACGATGAGTATGACCTATGATCAAATGTTTTCATTTAACTCCTAAGTCAACATGCTCATATATTTATGACCTAGTCATCGCCAATTGCTTGATAGATGCTAGAATAGTGTGTGCATGCTTTGTCACATATTTCATTTGCCATTTTATTGTGTGAGCATGTTGGATGCATATTTTACTCATCCGAAGACATCCACTTGTAGTTTTCATTGTTTTGTTCCTTTTCTTTTGCCAAGTGGATGGACAAGAATGCCTAAGAACCTTCTCTAGCTATCTATGCTTTTCTTTTCTCAAACTCTATTCATGCTACATCACAAAGTTTGATCAAGTCAGATTCGAACCTCTCTGTGTGAGGAGCACTCGGAGTTCCCGATTCGTCATAGACTTAAACTTCCAAAACCTCTTTGTGCATTTTGGTCTGACCGATTCATCCATTTCGGTCATACCGAGATCACTAAGTTGATCTAGGTTTTCAATCTTGGTGCAACCGATTTGAACTTTTCGGTCACACCGAGTTGCAGCAACTGCTTGCAGCTTTCCATCTCGGTGCCACCCAGTTGTTCCACTCTTTCACACCGACAGGGTCAGGCTATATATACTCATGGGTCAAATTTTTGGAAATTCTTCCGAAACTCTTCACCCGCGCACAGCCTACTCTGCCTCATCGGGTCTCCGGATCATCCTCCTCGTCGCCAGTGACCTCCCGCCGCTAGTCTCCGCCGCCATCAACGGGATTCGACTCCGCTGTTGCCGCCGTAGCAAATCCATCGCCGCATTAGGGTATGGATTTGAATCTTTGTGCTATTCTTAACTCCGATTCCTAGCACATTGCATTGCCATGAATCTTGCCACGTTTGAAATCTTCCTATCCAACAAAAATACTTTGTACATTAATCTTGGATTGAAAATTTAGGGTTAGGTTTCCGCCGAATTCATATCGGACCGACCGAGTTGTAGAAATAGGTCTCACCAATTTGGCTTAGGCCATTGCACATGTGATTCTCGGTCCGACCGAGAATTGCAAATCGGTGTGACCGAGATCGATTCTCTGTGAAACCCTAGCAGTCTCGGTGCCACCAAACTATGACTCGGTCTTACTGAGTTCACCAGTTTAGTTCCAAAAGCTGCTTCGGTATCACCAAGTTTACAAATCGATAGCTCCTAAATGCTTTATGTGGAAAACTAAAACTAAGTTTTTGACTCAATTTTTTGCAAAATCATATGTGCTTTGTGATGCTCATCTACTCTACCTCATCTACATCTATTCACAGGGTCTGCTGTCAGAGTTTGCATCATGTCAGATCAGAGTGACAGTCAGAACAAGTCTGAGGAGCAAGTTCAGATGAGTGAGGGCACTAGTCCCTCCAGTACCTCAGATGAGGGTAGCAGGAGCACACCTAGTAACTTGCCCAAGGCAGCTACTAGGACAAGGAAGAAGAGAACCTCAGAATCTGAAGATGTGGACTATGTGGCTGTTGATGATGAGGCCACATCTAAGAAGAAGGTGCTGAAGAAGGAATATGGCACAACTGCTGCCACTAAGCCTGGTATGAAGACCAAAGCACCTGCAAGAAGAGTTCCCATGTCTAAAGCCAGAGCCTCTACTCAAGTAACTTTGGAATCTGAACCCAAAGAGGCTGCTCCAGAAGGGAAGAAAAGGAAAGAAAGGGTCAAGAAGACAATGGCCAGAGTTCTTGGAAAGCCCTCAATGATGGAAGAAGAGGAAGAGGTTGCTGCACCAGCACCTAAAGCTCAGAAGCTGATGGGAGATGCAATCAGATCAGGGGCTGCTCCATCTAAGCCCAAAGATGCTCCCAAAGTTGTTGCTCCTAAGACCAAGTCTGCACCTAAGAGGAACATTAGGAGCATTCCAGCTGAAGAAAAGAACAAGGCCCAGTGCCCAAGGCTGCTAATGATGAAGAAGATGAAGATTCACTTGTCTTGAGAAAGTTGAAGCCCAAGATCCCTAATCATAATGATGCTCATCCAGTTGCAGAGGATATGAAGCTCAGGAAGGATGCAGGACTGAGACTGTGGAGATAGACTAATCCCTATGCTGTCAGAAGAAGAACTGCAGTGGACTACAGGTTCCACACTAAGGAACAGCAGGATTTCTATGAGATAGTTTTGCTTGACAAGAAGCCCATAGTATGTGACATGAGATGGGTTGACTGGGAGTACATCAGGAAGAATGAAGAGCATTATCCAGGAGTGTATGACAGTTTCAATGCTTGTGGAGTAGATGACTTTGTTGGCCAGAAGCTCACCAAGTGGAATGATGAGCTCATCATGCGGTTTTACTCCACAGCTCATTTCTACCCAGATGGGAAAGTTGTCTGGATGTCTGAGGGTACAAGGTACCAATCCACAGTTGAGGAATGGTCTGAATTAATAAATGCTCCAAAAGAGAATGACGATGACTTGGATGTCTATGCCAAGAAGAAGAAAGACCACAACTCTATGGCTAACATGTACAGGGAGATCCCAGATGCTGCTCTAGAGACACATAAGTTTGGATTTGTACATTACCTGTTGTCAGGATTGCCTATTATCAACTGGATCTTAAGGCACACTCTGTTGCCCAAGTCAGGAGATCACAAGATGATCAGACGCCATGCAATAAACTTGCTGCATATATTTGATGTGCCTCAAAAATTCAAAGTCATGAGGCTGATTGTGGAAACAATCAGAAGGACTGCTGCTGATCAAAAAAGATCTTGTGGATATGCCCCACACATTCAGGAGCTCATAAACTCTAAGATGGGCACTAGCACATATCTTTTGGACAAAGAGCACTTGCCCATCTACCTTGATTTTGAGAACAACACCATTGTGATGGATGAAAATGAACCATCATCTGTGCAAGCACAAGAGAAGAAAGAGAAAGCAAGGGATGAGAAAGCTGCTAATATGCCAACTGCTGAAGAGGCATCTCAAGTGTTCCTGAAGAGCAAGCAAGATCAGCTTGGCTACTTGATTGCCTCCACCTTGAGGATTAAGAAGGGCTTGGCCACCCTGACTCAAAACCAGGAGAGCTTGGAGAGAATCATAGAGCAGAAATTCTATGATATTGATGTCAAGGTCACTGAGATCCAGTCAGTTGTTGAGCAACTTCAGGAGGAAGTGGAGGAGAAGAAGGGCAAGTCTACGACATATACATTTGCTAGAGTGCCCAGAGGACAGAGATCTGCTGCAGTGCCTATTCCAGACACCAGAGCTACATCATCTGCACCAGCTACAGCTTCAGTGCATCCGGCTCCAGCACCCACTCCACCAACTCCAGCTACGTAGACTGATGCTTTCATCCTTGGAGTCATCTCTACACCACCTCATCAAGACCAAGCCTAAGAAACGTTTAGCACTATGCATTTTTTATGAACTTTTTAGTAACTTGTTGCCAAAGGGAGAGAAAAATGTATAGATCATAGGCTTCGAGAGAGAGTGTTGCTTTTGTTCTCTCTTGTTTTTTTTGGTGGTTGAACTTCATTTTTGTGTGTTTGCGTGTTTGCTTGATACATTATGCCTTTTTTGAGATACTTGGATGATCATGTGTTTGATCATATGCTATGCTACATTAATGCTTGTTGGATGATATTATCTCTTATATTCTCATATGATCATTCACTTTGCTTGGTGATGAGTGCATGAGTTCAATCTTTGTCACACCCTAGCTGGTCATGCATTAGAGTGTGTGCATCATGTTTAATTTTCCATTTAATTTGAATTGGGGATCTGTGAAACCCTTAGAATCATTTTGAAAATGATCCAAATAAAAATTTCTCCAAAAGGGTCCAAGAAAATGCTCATGTGGCTCTCTGAAAATATTGGACAGAGATAAAAATCAAACCAATATTTTTAGGAGCTCATAGGTATTTATTTTGGGCTTTTGGAATTGATGCATAAATGTTTGCATTGGAAATATATTAATTATATATATTAATATATGTCCAAATATTATGCCAATTATAAAGGAGCTCTGGAATAATATATCTAGCCCCTGCAAAAATTGGCATAAGTTAAATAAATGATTTAATATTTTTTTTAAAACAAAACAAATGTCAGAAATTAGAAAACAGAAAAATATATAACAGGAGGAGCTTACCTGGGCTCCTCCCTGTGTGGCCCAGCCAGCTGGCCGGCCCAGCAAGCCAGCCGAGCCCACCACCGCCGTCGTCCTCCTGGCGCCAGTCGGCCAGGCGTGTGGCCGGCGCGCGCGCACGGCCGGAGCGCCACGCCACCAGCTCGTCTGCCTGCCTCCCCCGCCAGCGCGACGCCGCGGCGCTTCTTCTCGGTGCCGCTCCGATCCCCTGGCCTTATCTCTCTCTCCCGTGCTGCTCCCTCTCTCTCTCTCACGGCCGAACACCACCGTCGCCGCCGTTCGCCATAGCAGCCATCTCCGGCCACCCCTCGCTCCCCCGACTAGCTCAGAAGCTCCGCCACAACCCCCTCTTCCTCCCCACCACTCCACAGCTCCCCGGAAGCCCTGCATCGCCGCCACGTCGCCGTTCCCCTCTTCGGGCTCCGACCATCGTCGCCGTCGAATTCGTCGTCTCCAGCGCGTCCCCGAGCCCGCTAACCATCCCTGCAGCTCCGCGGTGAGCCCCCGGATCGTTTCCCCCTTCTCCCCTGGTCTCTCCCGACCTCTAGGCCCTAGCCCCACCTTGGCCGAGAGCTCCACGCCGCCGGCGATGTCGCCGACGTGGCCACGGTCACCGTAGCACCCAACCGAGCACACTATCGTGCTCTACACCTCACTAGGATCACGTAGCACACACTAACGCCTCCCCAAACCCTCTGCAACATCGATCCCGACCGCACCCGAACTCCGGCCGCCGCAGCCGAGCTCGCCGCCGTCAACTCCAGCCACCCCGAGCCCAACCACCACCACCAATAGTCGCGGCTCAACCTCAGCAACACGTAGATGCCTTCCGCCGTCCATTTGGTTGCCGGAATGGCAAAAAGCACTTTCGCCGCCGTCTCAGACCTCGCCGACGTCATGTCGCCGGTGGGGTTTGACTTGTCCGACCTGGGGTTTGACCCCCCAGGGTCACTGACGCGTGGGCCCTGTCGGCCAGGTGGTTAGATTAGCGCTAACTACTGTTAGTCAACCCCCCTGACACTGACCAGTGGGCCCCAGCGCCACTAATTACTAATTAGGATTAATTTAATCCTGTTTAACCCCCCCTGTCACTGACGTGTGGGCCCCACACGTCAGGTTTGACCTCAGCCAGCCACAGTTGACCACTGACGTCATGCTGACGTCATGCTGGCGCAATAATTATAATTTCTGGATTTAATTTAAATCAGGAAATTCCAGAATATTATTTAAACTTCAAAAATTCATAACTGTTATTCTGTAACTCCAAATTGGACAAATTATATATGAAAAATGATCAGAAAAATCCAATCTATCCATCTGTACTATTTTCATGCATGATCAAACAAGTTAAATTGATGTTTTAAGCAGAACAAGAAAAGGCACTTAAAGAGGCCATGTTTGAGTTTGAAATTTGAATCTTTGATTCAAATTTGTTCAAACCCTTCTGGTTTTAGTTGCATTAGCCCAACACACTCATCTTGCCATGTCTCATGCATACATCATATTGTTGCACATTGTTTGGTGATGTTTGCGTATCGATGTCCTTTGCGACAGGTTCTGCCCCGAGGAGTACCGTGATTACCCTAACGAAGAATCATATCCGAGCATCGAACCATTAGGCAAGCAACCAACCATTTGATCATATCGATACAATCCCATGTTCTCGCTCCTGCTCTCTTTTACTGCATTAAGACAACGCGATTCAAACTGCTGTGTGCTACGGTAGTTGAACCCATTTCCTCTGCATGACCTGTCATTGCCACAGTAACTAGATGAAACCCACTAGCATGTGTAGGAGTTGATTGAGCCATATGTATGTGTTGTTCCTACCTTGCTATGCCTGCTATGCTTAGAGTCGTGTCAGGTCTGGTTCATCTGGGTGATGGGCTAGAGTGAAATGTTATGTCGGTAATGAGAGTGGTGTGGTGAACACGATTTGGTAAAGGTATCGATGAGAGGCCATGTAGGAGTACATGGTGGGTTGTTTCATTGAAGCCGACCTTAAGCACTGAGATCTGTATATGTGATTTAAAGATACAGCTACTACCATGCATTGGGCCCTGAAATATGACCCCGCTCGACTTCTTATTCACCCTAGCTCTCTGTCCAGGAGTTGCAAGTAGTTTCTGGTGTTTGTAGCCTACTGGAGGCCGTGGACAGCGCTGACCGTAGGGGTGGGCTGTGATGCGGTAGGTACGTGGCACGGTGTACCGAATACCCGTTAGGTATCTCGGGAACCCTGTTCACATCGTTCGGGGCCGTATGGGAAACCTCGGCCGAACTCCCTGCGGATGGAACCTGAATAGGCGATAAACCTGGACTAGAGGCTTAAGTGTTTAGGTAGGTCGTGGTCTACACCCACGTCGGCTTTCGCTTGAAGTCTGCCGAGCACATGTCGTGTGCAGACGCTAAGTGGTGGAAACATGTATGAAGAAGTACACCCCTGCAGGGTTAACATGATCTATTCGAATAGCCGCGTCCGCGGTAAAGGACTACTTGGTTGCCTATACAGTTCATAGACAAGTAAATGGAAACTACTAAAAGCCTCAAGATAAGTGTGAGTGCCGAGGATGGCTCTTCCGTAGGAAGACGGAGGTGGATCCTCGGTAGTGTATTGAAGTGGTGAGTAGTGGACTCGTGTGCGCAAAACCATTTCAAGTTGGAGTATCGTAGGATAGTCTAGCCAAGAGTCAAAGCTGGCTTGCTGCAATAACTCCACCAACCCTTCTTGATAATATGCATGTATGTAGGATCTGACGTAAGTCTTGCTGAGTACCTTTGTACTCATGTTGCTATAATCTACATTTTTACAGAAGACGCTGCAACCCCTTCTGATGGGTTCTATGTAGACGTTGACGTCAACGAGTAGGCTAAAGACCCAGGTGGTGACCCTGAGCTTGTGAAGGACCACGTAGTATAGCTAGGCTTTCCAAGCCTCTTTTATTTTACTAGTTGTCTGTACTCAGACAAGTTACTTCCGCTGCTGGTTTGTATGACTGTATGACTTGTATGTTGGGCCGTGAGACCCGTACCTTGGTGTATGTTATGTATGGCTCCCTGAGCCTTAAATAAAGTACTTGTGTCGTAGAGTCATGTTGTGATGTTTCGTTGTATTGCACATATCGAGCATATTGTGTGTATGATTGAAATGCTTGGTATGTGTGGGATCTGACTATCTAGTTGTTTATCTTTAGTAGCCTCTCTTACCAGGAAATGTCTCCTAGTGTTACCGCTGAGCCATGGTAGCTTGCTACTGCTCTGGAACACTTAGGCTGGCCGGCATGTGTCCTTCTTCGTTCCTGTGTCTGTCCCTTCGGGGAAATGTCACACTTTGAGTACCGGAGTCCTGTTAGCCCGCTACAGCCCGGCTTACCGGAGTCCTGCTAGCCCAGTGCTACAGCCCGGACCCACTTGCTGATGACCGACATGTTCGAAGCTGGGTCATGGATGCCTGTCCCTGTAAGTCTGTGCCACTTTGGGTTTACGACTAGTCATGTCAGCCCGGGCTCTTTATCATATGGATGCTAGCGACACTATCATATACGTGAGCCAAAAGGCGCAAACGGTCCCGGGCAAAGGTAAGGCGACACCCGTGGGAACACCGTGCGTGAGGCCGCAAAGTGATATGAAGTGTTACCGGCTAGATCGATGTGACATCGAGTCGGGGTCCTGACAGCGTTGGCATCAGAGCCGGACTGCCTGTAGGTTCTCCAAGCCAAACTGGTCGATGTTGAGTCTAGAAATTCTTTAGTTATATGTAGGGGAATTGTTTGTGGGTTGGAACGTAAGGCTCTTTTTACTCCTTATACCTTATGACTTTCTGATCTGAGTCAGTCCATTCTTCCACCGGGGGTTAAGGAATTAGGATCTATTCTCTCTATCAGGATCACGTGTTACTAATCAGTAGTACCTTATAAGTTTGATGGTTACAAGCCTAGTTCAGTTCTACTACCACATTATGTTGCCAGAATGGTTTCAGAACTTTGATATGATGATGTTGAGTATGTATGAAATCCTTTGTCAAATGTCTCAAAATCCTTTTTGAGCATTTACAGCTGTTATGCTGCCGAAATTTTGCTAGAAATTCTAATGCCTTTGCATTATGATTATGCTTTCAGATGGCCACTCGCGACCTCAATCAAGTGGTTCGCCTGACTCGATGTCTAGATGTACCCGGCCATACTGCTAAGCTGGTCAGGGTAATGACTGAGGCTGGATACCGCTGGTATCCTGAGTACACGGTCGAAGAGCAATTCCGAGATTTTAATCAAAGCCAGTATCTCTGCACTGTCAGGATATTTCCATCTTATCCTGGATCCACCGAGCCTCTGCACTGCTCCTATGGACTCGGGGTTACTATTGAGATGGCTGTGCAGGACGCCGCCTACTCTATGATGACCATTATGCGAGTCAGATCTGGTCTGTTTCGGGACTCTGATTTCCGGTATATGCCAGGATCACTTCCGGGAGCACAAGGGTATCTCCAGGCTATCTATGCTGACTCCACTCAGGAGGATTCACGGACTCGCACCACTGCTGAGATGCTCGAGGATAAGGACCGTGAAAATCGGGCCTTGAGGTTAGAGCTCTTCAATACCCGTGCTGACCACTGGGCCACTTTGACTCGGTTCGCACCGGCGGTGCAAGCTGGATTCTCAGATATGCGCGATCTCTATCCTGTGAGATCTGCTCTGCCAGACGTGATGGTTTGGCGTGATGTAGGAGGCATCACCCCACCTCGCGGTCCCCGCAGGCCACCGTCTGTTGGTCCAAGGCCTCATCCTAGCCCCTATGGTCCACAAGCTCCGCGAGACCGTCTGTTTCCGGATGATCATGTTGAGCTTCCAGGCTATGGAGGTGACTTCTACGAGGACTACTACGGATCGGTCTGAGCTAGTGGTAGTATCACTAGTTCGCACTAGCCGTGTCGTCTATCGTCCTGCGTGACTCGTGGGATATGACCTAGTTTGTACTCTTTCCGGAGGTGTAGAAAAATAATGTATAGGAGCTTGGAATGCCTCCGATGAGATGTAATCCTCTTTTCACCGTAATAGTACTTTGTTTGGTCTTGTACTAAACCCTGTATGGTGTGTATGACGATGGAATAAAAGAAGCAGTTTCTGTATCTACCATGTCATACGGATGATCATCTTGCATTTCGAGTTATTCCTTACATTATGTATCCTATGTCGGAATTTTACCATCCTGACTAAATCATTGTCTTGTTCACCTAGGATGGTCAACACGCGCGCTAACCCTGCTTCCCAAGAGCAGGCCGAGGGCAGTGAAGGCAGGAATGAAAATCTGCCTCATCCTCCTTCACTAGTCGAGGTTATGATGGAAGCTGAGAGAAACAAGCGGGAGACCAACCGTTTGTTGGAGCGTATTGAACAGAATACAGCACACCATCAGAGGACTAACGTGGTGTCACTCAGTGACTTTATCAAATTGCATCCACCCACGTTCCACCACTCCGTCGAGCCTCTCGACGCTGATGACTGGCTTCGCAGTATCTCTCACAAACTGCGTTCCGCGCTGGTAGCGGAGGCTGACAAGGTCACCTTTGCTGCATATCATCTTGAAGGCCCCGCCAGTCTATGGTGGGAGAATTATGGAGCTATGCGCCCAGCGGGCCATGTCACTACTTGGGCTGAATTCAGCGAGGCTTTCCGTGAACATCACATTCCGGAGGGTCTCATGGACCGTAAACGTGAAGAATTTTGCAATTTCACCCAAGGCCGACTTTCTGTGGATGTCTATAGCAGGGAGTTTGGTAATTTCGCACGATATGCAACTGAGGAAGTTTCTACTAACGCCAAGAAGCAAGCAAGGTTCCGTAAGGGCCTTAGTCCTGAGCTTCGCCGCGACCTCCGTCTGCATGAGTGCACATCTTTTTCGAAACTTGTCAACAAAGCCATCAGTGCTGAAACTGGTCAGACTGACTATGACGCAACACGCAAGCATGGCCGTGACATGGGTTCCTCATCCGGTGCTGGTCCTCAGAAGCGCCGCGTGTGGGTGCCCAACACCGCCCTGCCACCCAGGTTCACACCGAGGCCATCTTTCCAGGCGTCTCGCCCCGTTCAACAGTCTGCACCGGCCAAGCCCTATGGGGGTCCAACCAATAATGCTCCTCCACGTACCAGTTCCGTGACTTGTTTCAAGTGTGGGGAATCTGGCCACTATATGCGTGAGTGTCCCCAGACCAACCCCAATCAATCTGCTAAAGCTGTTGGCCGTGGCAAGCCGACAGGAAAAATATTCCACGCCAAGCCGGTTACCGCTTCACGTGGTCATGTCAACTGTATCTCTGCCGAAGAAGCTCAAGAGGATCCCAACGTCGTTCTCGGTACGCTTCTTGTTAATTGCCACCCGGCATCTGTTCTTTTCGATACAGGAGCCTCTCATTCTTTTATATCTGAAAACTATGCTCGTTTGCACAACGTCGCATTCGGTGATATGCCAACCTCTATGGTAATTCAAACTCCGGGATCCAAATGGCAAACTTCTAGAGTAAGCCATGGAAATGAAATCCAAGTCGACAGACTTGTTTTCCTCGCGTCCTTGATAGCCCTTAAATCTTCAGATATTAATATCGTTTTGGGTATGGACTGGATGTCAGCTCATCAAGCCAAAATTGATTGCTTCTCTAGGACCGTTCAACTCACCCATCCTTCGGGGAAGATAGTCAATGTCTTGACCCGAATAGCCAAGCGACAATTATATTCTCTTAACGCCAGCCCTTTGCCAGACCTTGAGGACATTCCGGTAGTCCGTGACTTCCCGGATGTCTTTCCAGAAGAATTGCCAGGTGTTCCACCTGACAGGGATGTTGAGTTCGTAATAGACCTCATTCCGGGAACCATTCCGATTGCTAGAAGACCCTATAAGATGGCACCCTTAGAACTAGCCGAGCTTAAGAAACAACTCGATGAGTCCTTGAAAAAGGGTTTCATCCGCCCTAGTTCATCTCCGTGGGCTTGCCCCGTCCTATTCGTCAAGAAGAAGGATGGTACGGATCGGATGGTTGTAGATTACCGACCTGTCAATTTGGTCACAATCAAGAACAAATATCCACTTCCCAGGATCAACGATCTGTATGATCAGCTCGCTGGATCCTCAGTCTTCTCCAAGATGGATTTGAGGTTGGGCTATCATCAAATCAAAATCAGAAACGGGGACATTCCTAAAACGGCCTTTGTTACTCGTTATGGCCAATACGAGTACACCGTCATGTCCTTCGGTTTAACCAACGCTCCAGCCACCTTTTCTCGGTTAATGAACTCAATCTTCATGGAGTATTTGGATAAATTCGTCGTAGTTTATCTCGATGATATACTCATCTACTCCAAGAACAAGGAAGAACATGCCGAACATTTAAGGCTAGTGTTGAAGAAACTTCGAGAGCATCGCCTTTATGCCAAATTTTCAAAATGTGAATTCTGGTTGTCAGAAGTGACCTATCTGGGTCATGTAATATCTGGTAAAGGTATTGCTGTTAACCCTGAACGAGTTCAAGCCGTCCTTAATTGGACTCCACCTGAATCGGTCAAGCAAGTTCGGAGTTTTCTGGGCTTAGCGAGCTATTGTCGTCGCTTTGTCGAGAACTTCTCCAAAGTTGCCAAACCTCTAACCAAACTCCTCAAGAAAGATAAGAAGTTCGAATGGACTCCACAATGTGAGCACAGCTTTCAGGAACTGAAAAGACGCCTGACCTCTGCTCCCGTACTGGTACCGCCAGACTTCTCCAAGGACTTTGTTATCTACTGCGACGCCTCGCGACAAGGACTAGGTTGCATTCTCATGCAAGATCGACACGTAATTGCCTACGCTTCACGGTAATTGCACCCACATGAGGAGAATTATCCTACTCATGATCTAGAGCTTGCAGCCGTAGTCTATGCACTTAAGACCTGGCGACATTACCTCCTCGGTAATCATTGCGAAATATTCACTGATCACCAAAGCCTGAAGTACATTTTCACCCAACCGGATTTGAATCTCAGGCAGAGACGTTGGGTTGAATTGATCACAGACTTCGACTTAGGAATAACCTACACCCCAGGGAAAGCCAACGTCATGGCTGATGCGATAAGTCGTAGATCTTATTGTAACAACCTGATGTTACAACAAAGTCAACCGCTTCTCCATGAGGAATTTCGGAAGCTTAACCTTCACATTGTACCTCAAGGTTTTCTTTCCACCTTGGTGGCAAAACCTACTCTTACGAATCAAATCATCGCTGCCCAAAAGCGAGATAAGGGAATATCTAAAATCAAAGAGAACATTGCTAGCGGAGGTGCTAGTTGTTTCTCCACAAATGATCATGGTGTTGTGTACTTTGAGAGCCGTCTAGTGGTTCCCAAGAACCAGCATCTACGGTAGTTGATCCTTAAAGAAGCTCATGAATCTCCTCTCACTATTCATCCCGGTTGCACTAAAATGTATCAGGACCTACGCCAGAGGTTCTGGTGGACTAGGATGAAAAGAGAAATTGCTCAGTATATTGCTAATTGCGACGTCTGTCGTCGTGTAAAAGCAGAGCATCAACGGCCTGCTGGCACCCTTCAACCCTTAGCTATTCCTGAATGGAAATGGGATAAAATTGGTATGGATTTCATTACCGGTTTTCCCAGAACCAAGAGAGGGAATAATGCTATTTTCGTCGTGGTCGATCGTCTTTCCAAAGTAGCTCATTTCTTACCTGTTCGTGAGAGTATAACCGCTAGTCAGCTGGCGGACCTATACATCTCCCGAATAGTGTCCCTTCATGGTGTTCCTTTGGAAATTAACTCGGATCGAGGAAGTCTTTTCACCTCTCGATTTTGGGAAAGTTTCCAAAATGCTATGGGAACTCGTCTCTCTTTTAGCACCGCTTTCCACCCTCAGTCAAGTGGTCAAGTGGAACGCGTCAATCAGATTCTAGAAGACATGCTTCGAGCCTCTGTTATCTCATTCGGAATGCACTGGGAGAAGTGCCTTCCATTTGCCGAATTCGCTTACAACAACAGCTATCAATCTAGCTTGGGTAAAGCCCCTTTCGAAGTTCTCTATGGACGACGATGTCGAACACCCCTTAACTGGTCAGAGACCGGGGAAAGACAATTCTTTGGCCCGGATATGATTCAGGAAGCAGAAGAACAAGTTCGTATCGTTCGTGAAAAGTTGAAAACAGCCCAATCTCGTCAAAAAAGTCAATATGACCGAAAGCATAAGGCTATGACTTTCAAGGTTGACGAGAAGGCTTATCTTCGGGTCACCCCTCTGAAGGGAACCCATCGTTTCGGTATCAAAGGCAAATTGGCTCCTCGTTATATTGGACCTTTTCGCATTCTCGCCAAACGAGGGGAAGTTGCCTACCAGTTGGAACTACCTCCGCACCTCTCCAGAGTCCACGATGTCTTCCACGTTTCCCAACTCAGGCGTTGCTTCTCGGACCCTATCCGTGAAGTGGACCACGAAACGCTTGATCTCCAAGATAATCTTACATATCGAGAGTACCCCATTCGTATCCTCGATCAGGCCGAACGTACCACCCGACGTCATAATATCAAGTTTCTCAAAGTTCAATGGTCGCACCATTCTGAGGATGAAGCAACTTGGGAAAGGGAGGATCGTCTTCGACTTGAATATCCCGCCTTCTTCTCGGAGGAACCCAAATCTCGGGACGAGATTCTTTTGAGTGGGGGTGAGTTGTCACACCCTAGCTGGTCATGCATTAGAGTGTGTGCATCATGTTTAATTTTCCATTTAATTTGAATTGGGGATCTGTGAAACCCTCAGAATCATTTTGAAAATGATCCAAATAAAAATTTCTCCAAAAGGGTCCAAGAAAATGCTCATGTGGCTCTCTGAAAATATTGGACAGAGATAAAAATCAAACCAATATTTTTAGGAGCTCATAGGTATTTATTTTGGGCTTTTGGAATTGATGCATAAATATTTGCATTGGAAATATATTAATTATATATATTAATATATGTCCAAATATTATGCCAATTATAAAGGAGCTCTGGAATAATATATCTAGCCCCTGCAAAAATTGGCATAAGTTAAATAAATGATTTAATATTTTTTTTTAAAACAAAACAAATGTCAGAAATTAGAAAACAGAAAAATATATAACAGGAGGAGCTTACCTGGGCTCCTCCCTGTGCGGCCCAGCCAGCTGGCCGGCCCAGCAAGCCAGCCGAGCCCACCACCGCCGTCGTCCTCCTGGCGCCAGTCGGCCAGGCGTGTGGCCGGCGCGCGCGCACGGCCGGAGCGCCACGCCACAAGCTCGTCTGCCTGCCTCCCCCGCCAGCGCGACGCCGCGGCGCTTCTTCTCGGTGCCGCCCCGATCCCCTGGCCTTATCTCTCTCTCTCTCTCTCCCGTGCTGCTCCCTCTCTCTCTCTCACGGCCGAACACCACCGTTCGCCATAGCAGCCATCTCCGGCCACCCCTCGCTCCCCCGACTAGCTCAGAAGCTCCGCCACAACCCCCTCTTCCTCCCCACCGCTCCACAGCTCCCCGGAAGCCCTGCATCGCCGCCACGTCGCCGTTCCCCTCTTCGGGCTCCGACCATCGTCGCCGTCGAATTCGTCGTCTCTAGCGCGTCCCCGAGCCCGCTAACCATCCCTGCAGCTCCGCGGTGAGCCCCCGGATCGTTTCCCCCTTCTCCCCTGGTCTCTCCCGACCTCTAGGCCCTAGCCCCACCTTGGCCGAGAGCTCCACGCCGCCGGCGATGTCGCCGACGTGGCCACGGTCACCGTAGCACCCAACCGAGCACACTATCATGCTCTACACCTCACTAGGATCACGCAGCACACACTAATGCCTCCCCAAACCCTCTGCAACATCGATCCCGACCGCACCGGAACTCCGGCCGCCGCAGCCGAGCTCGCCGCCGTCAACTCCGGCCACCCCGAGCCCAACCACCACCACCAATAGTCGCGGCTCAACCTCAGCAACACGTAGATGCCTTCCGCCGTCCATTTGGTTGCCGGAATGGCAAAAAGCACTTTCGCCGCCGTCTCGGACCTCGCCGGCGTCATGTCGCCGGTGGGGTTTGACTTGTCCGACCTGGGGTTTGACCCCCCAGGGTCACTGACGCGTGGGCCCTGTCGGCCAGGTGGTTAGATTAGCGCTAACTACTGTTAGTCAACCCCCCTGACACTGACCAGTGGGCCCCAGCGCCACTAATTACTAATTAGGATTAATTTAATCCTGTTTAACCCCCCCTGTCACTGACGTGTGGGCCCCACACGTCAGGTTTGACCTCAGCCAGCCACAGTTGACCACTGACGTCATGCTGACGTCATGCTGGCGCAATAATTATAATTTCTGGATTTAATTTAAATCAGGAAATTCCAGAATATTATTTAAACTTCAAAAATTCATAACTTTTATTCTGTAACTCCAAATTGGACAAATTATATATGAAAAATGATCAGAAAAATCCAATCTATCCATCTGTACTATTTTCATGCATGATCAAACAAGTTAAATTGATGTTTTAAGCAGAACAAGAAAAAGCACTTAAAGAGGCCATGTTTGAGTTTGAAATTTGAATCTTTGATTCAAATTTGTTCAAACCCTTCTGGTTTTAGTTGCATTAGCCCAACACACTCATCTTGCCATGTCTCATGCATACATCATATTGTTGCACATTGTTTGGTGATGTTTGCGTATCGATGTCCTTTGCGACAGGTTCTGCCCCCGAGGAGTACCATGATTACCCTAACGAAGAATCATATCCGAGCATCGAACCATCAGGCAAGCAACCAACCATTTGATCATATCAATACAATCTCATGTTCTCGCTCCTGCTCTCTTTTACTGCATTAAGACAAGGCGATTCAAACTGCTGTGTGCTACGGTAGTTGAACCCATTTCCTCTGCATGACCTGTCATTGCCACAGTAACTAGATGAAACCCACTAGCATGTGTAGGAGTTGATTGAGCCATATGTATGTGTTGTTCCTACCTTGCTATGCCTGCTATGCTTAGAGTCGTGTCAGGTCTGGTTCATCTGGGTGATGGGCTAGAGTGAAATGTTATGTCGGTAATGAGAGTGGTGTGGTGAACACGATTTGGTAAAGGTATCGATGAGAGGCCATGTAGGAGTACATGGTGGGTTGTTTCATTGAAGCCGACCTTAAGCACTGAGATCTGTATATGTGATTTAAGATACAGCTACTACCATGCATTGGGCCCTGAAATATGACCCCGCTCGACTTCTTATTCACCCTAGCTCTCTGTCCAGGAGTTGCAAGTAGTTTCTAGTGTTTGTAGCCTACTGGAGGCCGTGGACAGCGCTGACCGTAGGGGTGGGCTGTGATGCGGTAGGTACGTGGCACGGTGTACCGAATACCCGTTAGGTATCTCGGGAACCCTGTTCACATCGTTCGGGGCCGTATGGGAAACCTCGGCTGGACTCCCTGCGGATGGAACCTGAATAGGCGATAAACCTGGACTAGAGGCTTAAGTGTTTAGGTAGGTCGTGGTCTACACCCACGTCGGCTTTCGCTTGAAGTCTGCCGAGCACATATCGTGTGCAGACGCTAAGTGGTGGAAACATGTATGAAGAAGTACACCCCTGCAGGGTTAACATGATCTATTCGAATAGCCGCGTGCCGCGGTAAAGGACTACTTGGTTGCCTATACAGTTCATAGACAAGTAAATGGAAACTACTAAAAGCCTCAAGATAAGTGTGAGTGCCGAGGATGGCTCTTCCGTAGGAAGACGGAGGTGGATCCTCGGTAGTGTATTGAAGTGGTGAGTAGTGGACTCGTGTGCGCAAAACCATTTCAAGTTGGAGTATCGTAGGATAGCCTAGCCAAGAGTCAAAGCTGGCTTGCTGCAATAACTCCACCAACCCTTCTTGATAATATGCATGTATGTAGGATCTGATGTAAGTCTTGCTGAGTACCTTTGTACTCATGTTGCTATAATCTACATTTTTACAGAAGACGCTGCAACCCCTTCTGATGGGTTCTATGTAGACGTTGACATCAACGAGTAGGCTAAAGACCCAGGTGGTGACCCTGAGCTTGTGAAGGACCACGTAGTATAGCTAGGCTTTCCAAGCCTCTTTTATTTTACTAGTTGTCTGTACTCAGACAAGTTACTTCCGCTGCTGGTTTGTATGACTGTATGACTTGTATGTTGGGTCGTGAGACCCGTACCTTTGTGTATGATATGTATGGCTCCCTGAGCCTTAAATAAAGTACTTGTGTCGTAGAGTCATGTTGTGATGCTTTGTTGTATTTGCACATATCGAGCATATTGTGTGTATGATTGAAATGCTTGGTATGTGTGGGATCTGACTATCTAGTTGTTTATCTTTAGTAGCCTCTCTTACCAGGAAATGTCTCCTAGTGTTACCGCTGAGCCATGGTAGCTTGCTACTGCTCTGGAACACTTAGGCTGGCCGGCATGTGTCCTTCTTCGTTCCTGTGTCTGTCCCTTCGGGGAAATGTCACGCTTTGAGTACCGGAGTCCTGTTAGCCCGCTACAGCCCGGTTTACCGGAGTCCTGCTAGCCCAGTGCTACAGCCCGGACCCACTTGCTGATGACCGACACGTTCGAAGCTGGGTCATGGATGCCTGTCCCTGTAAGTCTGTGCCACTTTGGGTTTACGACTAGTCATGTCAGCCCGGGCTCTTTATCATATGGATGCTAGCGACACTATCATATACGTGAGCCAAAAGGCGCAAACGGTCCCGGGCAAAGGTAAGGCGACACCCGTGGGAACACCGTGCGTGAGGCCGCAAAGTGATATGAAGTGTTACCGGCTAGATCGATGTGACATCGAGTCGGGGTCCTGACAATCTTTATCATTTTGAGCACTCCACCAAGATGTATGTGACATGGAAGAGTAACTGATGTCTACTACACAACCTTCTTCCGGTAGACGTTGTTGGGCCTGCAAGTGCACAAGTTTGTAGGACAGTAGCAAATTTCCCTCAAGTGGATGACCTAAGGTTTATCAATCTGTAGGAGGCGTAGGATGAAGATGGTCTCTCTCAAAAAACCCTGCAACCAAATAACAAAGAGTCTCTTGTGTCCCCAACACACCCAATACAATGGTAAATTGTATAGGTGCACTAGTTCGGCGAAGAGATGATGATACAAGTGCAATATGGATAGTAGATAAAGGTATTTGTAATCTGAAATTATAAAAACAGCAAGGTAACTAATGATAAAAGTGAGCGTAAACGGTATTGCAATGATAGGAAAGAAGGCATAGGGTTCATACTTTCACTAGTGCAAGTTCTCTCAACAATAATAACATAGATAGATCATATAACAATCCCTCCACATGCAACAAAGAGTCACTCCAAAGCGACTAATAGCGGAGAACAAATGAAGAGATTATGGTAGGGTACGAAACCACCTCAAAGTTATTCTTTCGGATCAATCTATTCAAGAGTTTGTAGTAAAATAACATGAAGCTATTCTTTCCGCTCAATCCATCATAGAGTTCATACTAGAATAACACCTTAAGACACAAATCAACCAAAACCCTAATGTCACCTAGATACTCCATTGTCACCTCAAGTATCTGTGGTCATGATTATACGATATGCATCACACAATCTCAGATTCATCTATTCAACCAACACAAAGTACTTCAAAGAGTGCCCCAAAGTTTCTACCAGAGAGTCAAGAACGTGTGCCAACCCCTATGCATAGGTTCATGGGCGGAACCCGCAAGTTGGTCACCAAAACATACATCAAGTGGCACATGATATCCCATTGTCACCACAGATAAGCACGGCAAGACATACATCAAGTGTTCACATAAAAGACTCAATCCGATAAGATAACTTCAAAGGGAAAACTCAATTCATCACAAGAGAGTCGAGGGGGAGAAACATCATAAGATCCAACTATAATAGCAAAGCTTGGGATACATCAAGATCGTGCCATAGAGGGAACACGAGAGAGACCACGAGAGAGAGAGATCAAACACATAGCTACTGGTACATACCCTCAGCCTCGAGGGTGAACTACTCCCTCCTCGTCATGGATAGCGCCGGGATGATGAAGATAGCCACCGGTGAAGGATCCCCCCCTCCGGCAGGGTGCTGGGAAGGGCTCCCGAGAGGTTTCTGGTGGCTACAGAGGCTTGTGGCGGCGGAACTCCTGATCTATCTTGATATTCGATGTTTTTAGGGTGCGAGGGAATATATAGGCGAAAGAAGTCGGTCGGGGGAGCCTCGAGGGGCCCACGAGAGGGTAGGGCGCGCCCAGGGGGTGGGCGCGCCCCCTGTCTCGTGGCCTCCTCGAGGATCCCCTGGCTTGCACTCCAAGTTCCTGGGATTGGTTTTGTTCCAAAAATAACTTTTCCGAAGGTTTCATTCCGTTTGGACTCCGTTTGATATTCCTTTTCTTCAAAATACTAAAACAGGCAATAAAATAGCAAAATGGGTTGGGCCTCCGGTTAATAGGTTAGTCCCAAAAGTAATATAAAAGTGTATAATAAAGCCCATAATCATTCAAAACAGATAATAAAATAGCATGAATGCTTCATAGATTATAGATACGTTGGAGACGTATCAAGCATCCCCAAGCTTAATTCCTGCTCGTCCTCGAGTAGGTAAATGATAAAAACAGAATTTTTGATGTGGAATGCTACCTAGCATAATTCTCAATATATTTTCTCTTTATTGTGGCATGAATGTTCAGATCCAAGTGATTCAAAATAAAAGTTCATATTGACAAAAGAAATAGCAATACTTCAAGCATACTAATAAAAGCAATCATGTCTTCTCAAAATAACATGGCTAAAGAAAGTTCATCCCTACAAAATCATATAGTTAGGCTATGCTTCATTTTCGTCACACAAAGATGTTCCCAACTTCTATACCCCCGATGACAAGCCAAGCAATTGTTTCGTGCTTAAATAATCTCAAACTTTTTCAACCTTCACGCAATACATGAGCGTGAGCCATGGATAGAGCACTATGGCTAGAATAGAATAATGATTGGGGATTGTGTGGAGAAAACAAAATGAGGAGAAAGTCTCACATTGACGAGTATAATCAACGGGCTATGGGAATGCCCATCAATTGATGTCAACATGAGGAGTAGGGATCGCCATGAAACGGATGCACTAGAGCTATAAATGAATGAAAGCTCAACAAAATAAAACTAGTGGGTGTGCATCCAACTTGCTTTCTCACGAAGACCTAGGGCATTTGAGGAAGCCCATCGTAGGAATATACAAGCCAAGTTCTATAATGAAAAATTCCCATTAGTATATGAAAGTGACAACACATGAGACTCTCTACATGAAAACATGGTGCTACTTTGAGGCATGATATATATGAGACTCATTACATGAAGAACAAGGTGCTACTTTGAAGCACAAGTGTGGAAAATAGATAGTAGCATTGCCCCTTTATTTATTTATTTTCTTTTTTCTTTTTCTTTCTTTTTTTCTTTTTTTGTCTTTTTTTTCTTTGGCCTTTTTTTTATTTTGTCGTTTCCCTTTTTTTATTTTTGGGCAATGCTCTAATAATGATGATCATCACACTTCTATTGATTACAACACATGAATTACAACTCAAACTATAACAAGATATGACTCTATATGAATGCCTCTGGCGGTGTATCGGGATGGTGCAATGAATCAAGAGTGACATGTATAAAAATTATGCATGGTGGCTTTGCCACAAATACGATGTCAACTACATGATGATGCAATCGCAATATAACAAAAGTAATGTATGTCATGATGATGATGAACGGAACGGTGGAAAGTTTCATGGCAATATATCTCGGAATGGCTATGGAAATGCCATAAATAGGTAGGTATGGTGGCTGTTTTGAGGAGGATATAATGAGGTTTATGTGTGATAGAGCATATCATATCACGGGGTTTGGATGCACCGGCGAAGTTTGCACCAACTCTCAAGGTGAGAAAGGGCAATGCACGGTACCAAGAGGCTAGCAATGATGGAAAGGTAAAAATGCGTATAATCCATGGACTCAACATTAGTCAAAAGAACTCATATACTTATTGCAAAAATTTAGTAGTCATCAAAACCCAAGCACTACGTGCATGCTCCTAGGGGGATAGATTGGTAGGAAAAGACCATCGCTCGTCCCCGACCGCCACTCATAAGGATGCACAAGCCAGGTACACTTCATGTTTCAAATTTGTTACACAACTTTAACCATACGTGCATGCTACGAGACTTGCTAACTTCAACACAGACATTCTTTAAATTCATAATCAATCAACTAGCATGACTTTAATATCACTACCTCCATATCTCAAAACAATTATCAAGTATCAAGTTGATCAAAGCATCCAATTCACCTCCTATGATAGTTTTGGTTCAAATTACCATGCTGTTTAAGAATCTAAAAATAATATAAGTGAAGTATGAGAGTTCATTAATTACTACAAAATAAAACCACCGCCATGCTCTAAAAGATATAAGTGAAGCACTAGAGCAAATGACAAACAACTCCGAAAGATATAAGTGAAGATCAATGAGTAGTTGACAAATTATATAGCTATGAGAAGATTCTCTCTCATTTAAGAATTTCAGATCTTGGTATTGTATTCAAGAAACAAGCAAAACAAAATGACATTGCAAGGATAGCACAACTCATGTGAAGAAGCAAAAACTTAGGTTCAACCGATACTGACCAATAATTGTTGAAGAAGAAAGGTGGGATGCCTACCGGGGCATCCCCAAGGTTAGATGCTTGAGACTTCTTGGAATATTATCTTGGGGTGCCTTGGGCATCCCCAAGCTTGAGATTTTGTGTCTCCATAATTCCTCTCATATCATGGTTTCTCTTTTTTTATCAAAGGCTTCATCCACAACAAACTCAACAAGAACTCGTGAGACAGGTTAGTATAAACCAATGCAAAACCTTATCATTTTATACTGAAACAAATCAATAAGATTATTATTCAACATTGAATACTAAATGTATCTGCATATTTAATACACCTATCCTCAAATATAATAATTAAACAAGCAAACATATGCAAACAATGCAAACATAACAGCAATCTGCCAAAACAGTATAGTCTGTAAAGAATGCAAGATTCATCATACTTCCCTAACTCCAAAAATTATAAGAAAAAATACTAAGCTGTAGAAGATTTATCAGAGCTCATTATGCAAAAAGATTCAACATTATATCACTCTCTGACTTTTCTAGGGAATTTTTGCAACAGCGGTAAACTTTCTGTTTTCAAACAGCAACATGTATACTAGCAAAACAAGCATGGTAAAGGCTATCCATGAAATTTTTATTGAAAATGTAGATGCAAAAAATTATTCTACATAACAGCAAATAAATACTAACAAAATAAAATGACACTGCAAGCAAAACACATATCATGTGGTGAATAAAAATATAGCTCCAAGTAAAGTTACCGATGAACGAAGACGAAAGAGGGGATGCCTTCCGGGGCATCCCCAAGCTTAGTTGCTTGGTTGTCGTTGAATATTACCTTGGGGTGCCTTTGGCAACCGCAAGCTTAGTCTCCTGCCACTCCTTATTCCATAGTCCATCGAATCCTTACCCAAAACTTGAAAACTTCAACCACACAAAACTCAAAACAAAACTCGTAAGCTCCGTTAGTATAAGAAAATAAAACCACCACTTAGATACTGTAATGAACTCATTCTTTATTTAAATTGGTGTTAAACCTACTGTATTCCAACTTTTCTATGGTTCATACCCTTACATACTAGCCATAGATTCATCAAAATAAGCAAACAACACAATGAAAATAGAATCTGTCAAAAACAGAACAGTCTGTAGTAATCTGTATCAAACATATACTTCTGGAACCCCAAAAATTATGAAATAAATTGGTGGACCTGAGGAATTTGTCTATTAATCATCTTCAAAAAGAATCAACCTACAATCACTCTCTGGTAAAAAATGACAGCTAATCTCATGAGCGCTAAAGTTTCTGTTTTTTACAGCATGATCATATAGACTTCACCCAAGTCTTCCCAAAGGTTCTACTTGGCACTTTATTGAAACAAAAGCTATAAAACATGATTACTACATTAGCATAATCATGTGAACACACAAAAAAAGTAAGGGTAAATATTGGGTTGTCTCCCAACAAGCACTTTTCTTTAATGCCTTTCTAGCTAGGCATGATGATGACAATGATGCTCACATAAAAGATAAGAATTGAAACATAACGGGAGCATCATGAAGCATATGACTAGCATATTTAAGTCTAACCCACATCCTATGCATAGGGATTTTGTGAGCAAACAACTTACAGGAACAATAATCAACTAGCATAGGAAGGTAAAACAAGGATAGCTTCAAAATTTTCAACACATAGAGAGGAAACTTGATATTATTGCAATTCCTATAAGCATATATTCCTGCCTCACAATAATTTTCAGTAGCTTCATGAATGAATTAAACCATATAACCACCACCTAAAGCATTCTTTTCAATGTCTATAAACATAGAAAATTTACTACTCTCCACATAAGCCAATTTCTTCTCATGAATAATAGTGGGAGCAAACTCAACAAAATAATTATCATGTGAGGCATAATCCAATTGAAAACTAAAATCATGATGACAAGTTTCATGGTTATCATTATTCTTAATAGCATACAAGTCATCACAATAATCATCATAGATAGCAACTTTGTTCTCATAATCAATTGGAACCTCTTCTGAAATAGTGGAATCACTAAATAAAGTTGACACTCTTCCAAACCCACTTTCATCAATATAATCATCATAAATAGGAGGCATGCTTTCATCATAACAAATTTGCTCATCAAAACTTGGGGACAAAAAATAGCATATTCATCAAACATAGCATCCCCAAGCTTGTGGCTTTGCATATCATTAGCATCATGGGTATTCAAAGAATTCATACTAACAACATTGCAATCATGCTCATCATTCACATATTTAGTGCCAAACATTTGATAGATTTCTTCTTCTAGCACTTGAGCACAATTTTCCTTTCCATCATTCATACGAAAGATATTAAAAAGAGAAAGTGTATGAGACAAACTCAATTCCATTTTTTTGTAGTTTTCTTTTATATAATAAACTAGTGATAAAACAAGAAACAAAAAGATTCAATTGCAAGATCTAAAGATATACCTTCAAGCACTCACCTCCCCAACAACGGCGCTAGAAAAGAGCTTAGTTCATGGGGTGTGAGTGTCTTTTACCTAGCCTCCCCGGCAATGGCGCTAGAAAAGAGCTTGATATCTACTACACAACCTTCTTCTTGTAGACGTTGTTGGGCCTGCAAGTGCACAGGTTTGTAGGACAGTAGCAAATTTCCCTCAAGTGGATGACCTAAGGTTTATCAATCCGTAGGAGGCGTAGGATGAAGATGGTCTCTCTCAAACAACCCTGCAACCAAATAACAAAGAGTCTCTTTTGTCCCCAACACACCCAATACAATGGTAAATTGTATAGGTGCACTAGTTCGGTGAAGAGATGGTGATACAAGTGCAATATGAATAGTAGATAAAGGTATTTGTAATCTGAAATTATAAAAACAGCAAGGTAACTAATGATAAAAGTGAGCGTAAACGGTATTGCAATGATAGGAAACAAGGCATAGGGTTCATACTTTCACTAGTGCAAGTTCTCTCAACAATAATAACATAGATAGATCATATAACAATCCCTCAACATGCAACAAAGAGTCACTCCAAAGCCACTAATAGCAGAGAACAAACGAAGAGATTATGGTAGGGTACGAAACCACCTCAAAGTTATTCTTTCGGATCAATCTATTCAAGAGTTCGTAGTAAAATAACGTGAAGCTATTCTTTCCGCTCAATCCATCATAGAGTTCATACTAGAATAACACCTTAAGACACAAATCAACCAAAACCCTATTGTCACCTAGATACTCTATTGTCACCTCAACTATCCGTGGGCATGATTATACGATATGCATCACACAATCTCAGATTCATCTATTCAACCAACACAAAGTACTTCAAAGAGTGCCCCAAAGTTTCTACCAGAGAGTCAAGAATGTGTGCCAACCCCTATGCATAGGTTCATGGGCGGAACCCGCAAGTTGGTCACCAAAACATACATCAAGTGGCACATGATATCCCATTGTCACCACAGATAAGCACGGCAAGACATACATCAAGTGTTCTCATAAAAGACTCAATCTGATAAGATAACTTCAAAGGGAAAACTCAATTCATCCCAAGAGAGTAGAGGGGGAGAAACAGCATAAGATCCAACTATAATAGCAAAGCTCAGGATACATCAAGATCGTACCATAGAGGGAACACGAGAGAGAGAGAGAGAGAGAGAACAAACACATAGCTACTGGTACATACCCTCAGCCTCGAGGGTGAACTACTCCCTCCTCATCATGGATAGTGCTGGGATGACGAAGATAGCCACCGGTAAAGGATCCCCCCTCCGGCAGGGTGCCGGGAAGGGCTCCCAAGAGGTTTCTGGTGGCTACAAAGGCTTGCAGCGACGGAACTCCCGATCAATCTTGATGTTCGATGTTTTTAGGGTACGAGGGAATATATAGGTGAAAGAAGTCAATCAGGGGAGCCTCGAGGGGCCCACGAGAGGGTAGGGCACGCCCAGGAGGGGTGGGCGTGCCCCCTGTCTCGTGGCCTCCTCGAGGATCCCCTGGCTTGCACTCCAAGTTCCTGGGATTGGTTCTGTTCCAAAAATAACTTTTCTGATGGTTTCATTCTGTTTGGACTCCGTTTGATACTTTTCTTCGAAATACTAGAACAGGCAATAAAACAACAATATGGGCTGGGCCTCCGGTTAATAGATTAGTCCCAAAAGTAATATAAAAGTGTATAATAAAGCCCATAATCAATCAAAACAGATAATAAAATAGCATGAATGCTTCATAAATTATAGATACGTTGGAGACGTATCAGTAACCCATGATCCTAACTCATTGTGCATTTGCAGTCCAAAGCAAATCTTAAATAATGCACAAATTTAGGGGGAACTCTTGCTTTTCACATACTTCTCAAAGAGACAATGTCTTTCAATGTTATTATCATTTGTCGAAGCTTTGATCTATATGTTTTCATCAATTACCAAAAAGGGGGAGATTGAAAGTGCAACTATCCCTGGGTGGTTTTGGTAATTCCTAACAACATATAGCTCATTGAGCTAATGCTATTTCAAGATAAATATTTCAGGAAAGCTCAATGATTGGCATGGCATGGATGAGAAAAGTGGACCCCTCAAAATACTAAGGACAAAAGGATTGGCTCAAGATCAAAGCACAAGACTCTACATTTTCCATTTTAGTGATCCAAGATCACATTGAGTCTATAGGAAAAGCCAATACTATCAAGGAGGGATGAGGTGTTTCTTAATGAGGTTCTTGCTCAAAATGCTTAGTGATATGCTCCAAAGCCCTCAACTACTTTTTCAGATCCACATATGACACAAACCAAAAGTCAAACTCAGCCCCACCGATTCTTTCTATCCGGCGCCACCGAGTTCAGATGTCATAGCCACTGCCACAAACCCTAGTCTTTTCAGTCTCGCCAATAGGGATCTCGATCTCACCGAGATGGGATTGTAATCTCTCTGTTTCCCTTCGTAATGTTTCGGTCCAACTGGGATGAGCGATCGGTCCCACTGAGATTGCAATGCAAACTCTCTGTTTCCCTTCGTAATGTTTCGGTCTAACCGAGATGAGAGAATCGGTCCCATTGAGTTTTCCTAGCCAACTCTCTGGTTAGCTTATTACCAAAATCGGTTCCACTGAGTTTGTGTAATCGGTCTCACCGAGATTACGTTATGCCCTAACCCTAACCACATCGGTCCCACCGAGTTGACATGTCGGTCCCACCGAAAATCCTAATGGTCACATTATTTGCTAAATCGGTCTGACTGAGTATCACGATTCGGTCCCACCGAAAATCCTAACGGTCACATTATTTTCTAAGTTGTGTGTAACATTTAGATTTTGTGTGGAGGCTATATATACCCCTCCACCCACTCTTCATTCGTAAAGAGAGCCATCAGAACATGCCTACACTTCCAACTTACATTTTCAGAGAGAGAACCACCTACACTTGTGTTGAGGTCAAGATATTCCATTCCTACCATATGAATCTTGATCTCTAGCCTTCCCCAAGTTGCTTTCTACTCAAATCTTCTTTCCACCAAATCCAAATCATGTGAGAGAGAGTTGAGTGTTGGGAGACTATCATTTGAAGCACAAGAGCAAGGCGTTCATCATCAACACACCATTTGTTACTTCTTGGAGAGTGGTGTCTCCTAGATTGGCTAGGTGTCACTTGGGAGCCTCCGATAAGATTGTGGAGTTGAACCAAGGAGTTTGTAAGGGCAAGGAGATTGCCTACTTCGTGAAGATCTACCCTAGTGAGGCAAGTCCTTCGTGGGCGACGGCCATGGTGGGATAGACAAGGTTGCTTCTTCGTGGAACCTTCGTGGTGGAGCCCTCCGTGGACTCGCGCAGCCGTTACCCTTCATGGGTTGAAGTCTCCATCAACGTGGATGTATGATAGCACCACCTATCGGAACCACGGCTCAAAAATCTCTATGTCTCCAATTGCGTTTGCCTCCTCAAACTCCTCCCCTTTACCTTCATATGCAATTGTTTGACATTCCGCTGCTATACTCTTAGAATTGCATGTGTAGGTTGATTGCTTGACTTGTACTAAGTTGCTAAAATCTGCCAAGAATTAAAACTAGGAAAAGGCTAGATTTTTATTTGGTAAAGTAGTCTAATCACCACCCCCTCTAGACATACTTTCGATCACTAACCAACCAATACTAAGCAGTTTAGGATAAGCGGGGCAGTCGGGACAAGGAGGGGGTCTCTGATGGATCACTAACCAACCTATACTAAGCAGTTTAGGATAAGGAGGTAAGGTACAATAGCAGGTACAAAAGCAGGCTATGCATCAGAATAGGAGCAATCAATTACAGTAGGAAAATCTAGTGCAAGTAAGAGAAAATGGTATGGGCGATATCGGGATGGTCAAAATGGGGCTTACCTGGTTGCTCTGCGGCAATGGTAGGGTCGTCACTGGTGTCGTCAGTCTCCAGAGCTGCATTGGTCTCGAGGACTATGTCGGTACCAGGATCTACTGAGAGAGAAGAAGGGGAGGGAACAAAAAATACATAGCAATCACATGCAACATAGAGTATCTATGCTAATGTGCAGTGCAGGGTTGCCTAAAAGCATGTCTAAGTCATATTAGTTATTAAGGATTTAAGTTGGAATTATTAAACGGTGTATAAGCCCTATTCATATATCGGAAACAAACTAAAATTTATGGGTTCACCTCCGTAGAGGGTCCCGACACAGAAACAGATAGCACGGTTGGGTTCGTCTCTTCGTTCTGAGCAACTTTCGTATATAAAGTTTTTCGATCTGAGCTACGGTTTAATTTCTACTGATTTTCAAAGAATTAAACATTTTCTAGAGTTTCTGGAATTATTTAATTCGAATTATCCAAAATACTGCATGGTGATGCAAGCAAAATGTCATAATGACATCAGCAGGTCAAACCCGGCTGACCAGAGTCAAACCTAACTAGTGGGGCCACTAGGACCCACTTGTCAGCTCTATTAGTATTAAACAAAGTTTATTTAAACTAAACTAAGGTTAATTAGTAGCGGGGCCCACATGTGAGTGACTATTTAGGTTAACTAATTAACTTAATTATAAAAATGTCTTAATTAGGTTAATTATGATGTGGGGCCCGCATGTCAATGACACTGGGCTGCCAGTCAGCACGTTTATTGGGTCAACCCAGTCAACAGGGTCAACGGGGCCACCGGGGGCCACGAGTCAGTGACCACGGGGGTGGCCCCAATGGCACCACATCGGCAGGGCGCCGCAGAGGGGCTCCGATGACCATTTTCATGGTGGAGTGCCCCGGGTCTCATCGGAAAACAGAAACGGGCAACCGTTTGGCACAGGGTCGGCAGCGTTCGAACTTGCGGACGAAGACACATCCACCCGTGGTGGTCTCGTAGGGAGTGGTGGCCAGAGCTCAGAGCTACAATGACGGCGGTGGTGGCACATTCGGGTGCTCCACCGGGACGGCGAGGGGAGGCATGGCTCGGTGCGTGGAGTGGCTCTACAGGCTGATGGCGCTCGCGTGGCTCCATTGCCGCAGTCGGCAGCAGGCAGGAGGTGATGATCTCGCCGGAGACGAGCTCGCGGCGGCTGCCAGAGTACTGGCCTGTCGAGGACAGCGCTACGGGAGAGGGAGGAGTAGCGGGCATGTGCAGTGGGTGCAGGCAGAGGTGCTGAGCATGACGGGGTGGTCGGCTGCGAGCTCCATGATTCGTGGCCACGGCAGCGAGCACCGCCGCGGTGATGAGCTCGGGCACGACGGGGGGAGCAGCTACGGCCATGACAGTGGCTGGGAAGAGAGGGGGAGGAGCACGGGGCTCACTAAGAGTCATAGGGGGTTGGCAGCGGGCTCGACGTGGGTTGGGGTGGCCAGTGTCGATGATGAGGGCGGCAGCGGAGCAGAGGCGAAAGACGAGCTCGGGGCGGCGTTGTGAGCTTGTCCTGGTCCGCGTGGCTTGCTGGAGAAGAAGAGGAGGATGTCAGGGAGGCGAGGGCATCGGGCGTCCGCGGCGAGGCGGGGCGGGGCGTGTCGAGCGAGGCCGGCTCCGAGGGGAGAGGAGAGGGGGATGGATCCGGGAGAAGGGTAGGTGAGTGAGGAAGTGGGAGAGACCGAGGCACCGGAGGGGGGCGTGGCCTTATCCCCTCGCGCATCGCTGCCGGCGACGAGGTTGGGTGGAACCGTGCCCCTATTCCGACCCCGGTCGGGGGAATAGGGGAAGGGATGACCTATGGGGGGGGTCGGTGGGCTGGGCTACCAAATGATTTATAGCAGGGTTTAGCAATTTATTTGAGCTACCAAATGATTTTGCAAAAATGTGAAACTTGGTCACTTAAGTGCATTGCGATAACTAGCACTGCCACAAAATGTTTAGGAGATGTAGGAATTTATTTGAATTTGAAATAAAATGACAATGATTTAATTTGAGGCTATGTTACTCCTGTTTTGGAGGTTAGGGCCAGTTTGGAAATTCAATTAATGTTGAATATATTTTGTAATTTCTTCTGGATGATTTGCAGTATTATGAAAATTTTATTTTTCATGTTTGAGAAGTTTTGAATTTTGATGTTAAGCTTGGATTTGAATTTGAATTGTGTTTGAATGCAAATGAGGACTAGCAATAGTAAGAGTGATGACATGGCACCATCAGCAGTGGATTACTGTAGCATGATTCTCGGGGTGTCACATTTGGCTATAGTATACTACTATACTAGGTTAGTAGGTGACCTTGCGCTTGGCTCTTCTCCTCTTCCGGAAGTCGAACAATAATGATGGTACTACAGTAGTACTTCTGGCAATCTGACACCAAATGAACTGCTGCACGACCACCGCTTGTAAGCAAAAGTTTCTCCTCATTCTGCGAGCCACCGCGCACGCGTTGGCGAGGGAGAAGGTGTGGTAAGCAAGCTTCTCGTCGAGTTGACAGGAAACATCAAAGTTGTTTAGTACTCTCTTCAAAAAGGGACGACCATGTCCATGGCTACCATCCCGTGCTCCATCATTGAGTACATGCACTATTCACGTGCCATCGAGGAGAAAAAATATTTCGTAGTACTAGGTGCCATCGAAGTGCACGACTCACTTACGCACTGCTTATCTCCATTTTCTTGCATGACATGTCCACCTTGATGCTAGATATCCCGCATGTCGGCAAAAGGATGAAGAAAGCTCACGTCTTAAACAAAAGAGTGGAAGAATATAGATTCCCTACGGTAGAGAAGGAGCAACAAACCTTACGGGGGAGCATCTGCACTCATAATATTTAATATTATTCAGCGATATAAAATCAACCAAATCTCTCCACGTTCCTATACCATTCTATAGTATGAGAATAACTTTGAATGGAAGCCATTGATTCACTCTATCCAATGGTCATAGATGGAAAATCCAAACAAAACCAAGCATTGGATCAACTCTTTTAGTACTTAGATTGGTGTTGCCTGCCCACCTAGCCCACCTATACATCCGCTCATGTGTGATGACCACAGGAGCTATCCACTCAGATTGTATGTTAAAAAATCATGCAAACGCGGCCGATTATACTATGAGTAGGTGACCATGCGCTTGGCTCTTCGCCTCTTCCAGAATACGAACAATATGATGATGGTAGTACTATAGTATATGTGTCCTTCTGGCAATTTGACACCGAATGACGGTTGCACGTCCACCGCTTGTACTATAAAGCCCACTATAATTGTAAGCAGAAGCTTCTCCTCGCGCTACGAGCAACCGCGCGCACGTGGGTGAGGGAGAGGGCGTAGCAAGCAAGCTTCTCATCGTTTTGCGAGTTCACGGGACACATCAAAGTTACTTATTTAGTCCATGGCTACCACCCCGTGCTCCGTCTACATACATGATTCATGTGCCATCGAGGAGAAAAATTATTGCATAGTACGTGCCATGAAACTGCACGTCTCACTTACGCACTGCTTGTCTCCATTTTCCTCCATGAGACGTGCACCTTGATCCTGCGTGTTGGCAAAAGGATGAACAATGCTCACGTAAAAAAAGTGCAAGAACATAGATTCCCGACGACTGAGAAGGAGCAAGGAACCTCATGATGGAGCGTCAGCACCCATAATATTTTATATTATTCAGCAATATAAAATCAACCAAATCTCTCGTCTAGCTAGTTCGCGTGTTTTCCCCTGTTTTTGCCACCGGACCACCTATAGAACCGCCTCATGACGGCCAATTCCTCTCCAAACACCTAGGGAGGTGGTTGAACCGAAGAAGTCTAACTTATTTTTAGTGGGTACATTAACGTGGCATCAAAAGGGTGGGATAGCTGACTCTGGCAAAATAATTGACTACCACATTGGCATACATTAGCATGGTACCCACTTGTCAGCGTGCTGGACGGAGGAAGGAACGCAACAAAATGGAGCGTGGTGGACAGGTGCGAATCGATTGGCTCACATGTGATGACCCCTAGAGCAATCCACTCAGATTGTATTACGTTCAAGAATTCGCGCAAACACGGCCGATTATACAGTGAGTAGGTGACCCTGCGCTTGGCTCTTCGCCTCTTCCGGAAGTTGAACAATGATGATGGTACTACAGTATACTCCTTGTGGCAATCTGGCACCAAATGAACAGTTGCACGTCCACCGCATGTATTCATCGCACTATCGTAGAGCAAAAGCTTCTCCTCATCCTGCGAGCCACCGAGCGCTCATGAGCGAGGGAGAGGCCATATTAGTAGTAAGCAAAGCTTCTCCTTGTTTATTTCAAAAAAAACTTCTCCTCATTTGCGAGTTGATGGGACACATCAAAAGTAGTGTATTAGTCTCCAAAAAGGGTTGACCATGTCCATGGCTACCATCCCGTGCTCCGTCATTCAGTGTGTGCATGATTTCCTTTCCATTGAGAAAATAATGTTGCATACATGCCATCGAATAGAATAACTTAATTTATAAAAAATGCGCCACCACATAATGATCGAACTTTGATTTGTCCATGTGTGGTTCCCATGAACAACTACTACAATCGCCAAATTATCTGGTGAGCTGCCTCTTCATACAGAAATGAGCTCATTGTGTACCCACGCGTGAGTATTAGGGAAAGAGGCAAAGAGTACTTGCGTCAGTGTCTACACCTCTTCTCTTCATGCTCGTATTCCTTTTAAACACGGTAGCCAAGTGTAGTTACATCATACATGGCCAACCCTCGCTATCACCATATTTCCTGGCCTCTGTGCAACACCTAGATCTAGTAATCCACCATCCCGTATTGCTTCTCGCTCCTCGTCTCTCTCAAAGTGCGGAGGGCTGGCGATTTTGCCATCTATTGAGGTCAGTTAACTCATCACATCTTAGCGACATGCCAAGAGCATTCTAAATTTTTTTACTGTACTCCATTGTTATGCCAAGAAGAGGAAGCGCTTTGACAGACATACCAAATGAGACATACGTGTCGTGCCGTGAGTGGGTCCAGTTTCTCGTTTTGAACTTGTTTGGTATAGTAGTAACGCTTGGTTTTGACTATTGATATAATATTTTATATAGGGCCTAATGTACTCTTTGAGGTTGCCTTTGACTATTGATAAGATTTTATGTAATTTGCAAATTATATCATTTGAAGATCCTTTCATGATCCGTTTGAAAAAAATCCGTTACGTACGAATTTGACGATATGCTTTGAGCATTGCATGTCCTATACTACTCCTATTTGGATACTCTAACTTAGTTAGAGGTTAGACTAATGCATGACCAACCCTGAACTAACTCTAGCCAAAGAGGTGTTTGGATGACAGGGTTAGATTGACAATAAATCACGATCTTGGAGATGATATGTGTTCACGTGCTCGGAGACGATCTTGTAAACCATTGGCGTAGAATGGATTTTGTGGAGCTTGATGATCTTCATGGCCTTGGCGATGGTACGAACGAGCGCGAGGAGGACTAGCATCCAAAGAAGATTGCGAAGAATGCCGACTTGAGTGGCTCCGTCTTGAATAGGATGATGTTGTAGAGGAGCGATTGACCACTATGGCTCGGATGTCTTCCTTGAGAGGGGCCATCGATGTGTCAAAGTAGTCTCTTGTACATTGCTCGGATTGTCGCAAGTCGATAGCGAGTAGGTCAATGCGGTCGCGCAAAGCTTCTTGTTATTGATACAGAGCTCATTGCATGCCAAAGAGGTGGTTCTTGGTGACGAAGGTGTTCGAGTCGTCATCTTGCTCGATGAAGAGTGGATTCTAAGAAGTAGTTGGCCTATCTATCATTGCAAGCAAATATGTGAGTGGAAGAAAGGAGAGAACTATACCAAATGTACCTTGACCGATGTGAATGGATCAATGATCACTCAATAGTGTAGCAAGGAAATATCACAATTGGTACCATATCTCGTCAATTTCTCACACCTACACAAATAAGGCTCTTGGAGTAGCTTGGTGAGTATGGTGGCACAAAATTTATGCAATTGTGGCAAGATTCAATAATGTTGGAAAAGATTCGTAAATTGCAAATGTAACAAGTAGACCAATAGCAAAAAGTGGTACATGAAAACACACACATGGGAAGATAGATGGGGTCATGCAACCAAAAATGAGCTCAAAATGTGGAATCCACGGTGCTCTTATTGCACAACTCTAGAGAGACGCTGGCACGATTGCTCAAAAGGCGTATACGATACTCGTGCACAACCTACAAAGCAAAAATGCGACGACTTCAGTCCCAAGTATGCTCTGTGTATGATGTTCCGGTGGTATGATCCAAGATGATCGAGTATGACAATCTTAATGTAGTATGATGCTATGGTTCTTGCTTAAAATCTCTTTGCTTATCTTTCTATTTTGCTTAAAACCTTGTTTGGCTCTTTCTCTTTTGATCTCTTTCTCATGCAAAACTGGCGAACCAAGGTAGCTATTGTGTGTATGCCATGACAACCCTGTGAAACAAGAGATAATACCAAGATGTGGGTACCAAGAAGATGTGATATATTCAATGATCACTAATGTGCACAAGAAATATTGCCGGCAATACTCAAAGTCTAGTCTCGATAGGTAAGTGAGCGAAAATGGTCTATGGGGTTATCAATGCAATGGCAAGGGGAATGTACGAGAGTGTCATCGAGGTTACCGTCCTTGCTTATGGTGGATGGTGTCAAAATGACGAAGAGGTCGAGGTCGACGACAAAGATGGGCGGCGGTGATGTCGATGTCGAACCATCCCTAAGTAGCCGAAACACCCTAGGAAACGGAAACTACAACTCAAATTCTCAAAGACCAAATGTGGAAAAATTGTCGGAGTTAGTGATACGTCTCCAACGTTTCTATAACTTTTGATTGTTCCATGCTACTATATTACCTGTTTTGGATGTTTATGGGCTTTACTCTACACTTTTATATCATTTTTGGGACTAACCTATTAACCAGAGGCCCAGTCCATATTGCTGTTTTCTTGCCTATTTCAGTGTTTCGAAGAAAAGGAATATCAAACAGAGTCCAAACGGAACGAAACCTTTGGGAAAGTTAATTTTGGAACGGAAGAAATCCAGGGGACTTGGAGTGCACATAAGGGAAGCTTCGAGGAGGCCACGAGACAGGGGGGCGCGCCCACCCCCCTGGGCACGCCCTCTGTTGGTGTCAAAACCGGCGGATCCCGAGTAGGGGGTCCCGAACTGTGCGTCTAAGGCTAATGGTAACAGGAGGCGGGGGACACGATGTTTACCCAGGTTTGGGCCCTTTCTATGGAGGTAATACCATACTTCCTGCTTGATTGATCTTGATGATATGAGTATTACAAGAGTTGATCTACAATGAGATCGTAGAGGCTAAACCCTAGAAGGTAGCCTATGATTATGATTGTTCTTGTCCTACGGACTAAACCCTCCAGTTTATATAGACACCGGAGGGGGCTAGGGTTACACAGAGTCGGTTACAGAGGAGGAGATCTACACATCCGAATCACCAAGCTTGCCTTCCCCGCAAAGGAGAGTCCCACCCGGACACGGGATGAAGTCTTCGATCTTGTATCTTCATAGTCCTACAGTCCGGCATAAGCATATAGTCCGGCTGTCCGAGGACCCCCTAATCCAGGACTCCCTCAGTAGCCCCTGAACCAGACTTCAATGACGATGAGTCCAGCACGCAGATTGTCTTCGACATTGCAAGGAGGGTTCCTTCTCCGAATTCTCCAAGGTAGATTTTGAACACATGAATCGTGTCTGGCTCTCCAAAACAAATTCCACATACCACCGTAGAGAGCACAATTTTTCACGAATGTAATCTTCTGACAATTTTTCATAGCGCGACACCACGCCGCGGCCCGGTCTTTATCCGAACCGTTTTTCCCAGCCTGCTACTGCTTTGTCTTGCGAGGCAGTTTCATTGGCATGTCTTGTCGAAGCTGAGATCGTGTCCCATTATCACGGGATTCTCATAAATACGGGTGTGGGTAACCTAACCGCGCCATCAATATGGCGCTTGGGGAATAAGCAAGTTTACAGGGCAAGTGGGGAGGCGCACAGTTTCTGCCGCCTTTATAAAGAGATAAGCATTCCCCTTTTTCACCCACGCTTTCTTCTTCCACTGCTTATCTATTCTCTCTCGCTCGAGCTCTAACGCCCAAGCCCTCTTCTTCTCTGCCCACAAATGCCCTCCGAAAATGTCTGGATCGGGAGCAGGAGGCAAGTGGATGGCCTCTACCGTCTGGGAGAAAGATATCAAAAAACTTCAGGAAGCCGGGTATCTGGCCAAGAGAATCAGCCATCGCCTTCCGACGACGTGACAGATCATCCGTACTCCAGAACCCCACAAGAGGGTTGTATTCCTCCCTCACTTTGTCCGCGGGCTAGGGTTTCCCCTCCATCCATTCGTTCACGGCATCATGTACTATTATGGGATCGATTTTCATGATCTATCCCCCAATTCCTTCCTCAACATCTCGACATTCATCGTCATATGCGAGGCCTTTCTCCGCATCTCACCACACTTCGGCTTATGGCTGAAGATTTTCAATGTAAAGTCCAAGGTAGTGAGCGGCAAGCATGCTGAGTGCGGAGGAGCCATGATGAGCAAAATGCCCAATGTCACATGGCCATCCGGTACCTTCAATGGTTCCTTCAAGGGGTGGCAGCAACAGTGGTTCTATGTCACCGAGCCACGCGGCACCACATGGGCTGCACCTCCCGAATTCCGATCCGGAGCTCCCCTGCGGCTCACGTACTGGCCCAAGAAGGGCCTGAACTGGTCTTCTCCCGTTGTCGGTGCTCCAGACGCGCATCAAGGGTATGGGAGGCAAGAGTATCAAACTTGTCGACGTAGTCCAGGTAATGTTGGTCCGCCGGATTCTCCCTTGTCAACACCGGGCCTGCAACTTATGGGAATTCGATCCGCCTAAGCACCAAACCTTACTAAGGTTGTTCGGCTCATTGCATGAAGACATCTGGAAAGTGCTCTTTAAATCCGGCAAATCATTGCCGAACTCAGCCGAGGATCATGGGCATCAACTATCCCGCCCTGCAAGTCTGCTAAGTCTTCGTATGTCGGCAAGTCACATGCTTTTATCTGCATAATCCAAGGGAAAATGCTTAATGTGTTTTCCCACAATCCACCCAGGGCTGGACGAGGAAGGCGGGGCAGATCTACTGTCCGGCCCCATTGCCAGAAGAACCATCCGGCCCACTTCTGACGAAGATGCTGGTTCCGGTGCCTTATAAGGCACCGAAGAAAAAAGCCGAGAAGGAGGCCAAAAAGACCAGGGGCAGCTTTCGTCGCCATGGTGCTTCGGACACAACATCCGAAGACTTCGATGCCCGCTCTTCCTCCAAGGAGGACGAGGAAGAGGAGGAAAACAAATCCCCCCAGCGAGGGGAAGAAAGACAAGGACGGCCTCCACACACTTGGAGGCCGAGTCACCCAAGAAGGGAAAAACTTCCCTTCCGGAGGAATCCGCCGCCGCTACCGGCAGCAGCCTGGAGTGGGATCCCAGGTCCCAGCCCCTGGTGCAATCGTGAGTATATGAAACCTGGACACATTATGCATCCAGACTTACTATTGTATGACGTTTAATCATTGAGCCGCATTTTTTTGCAGTCCGGCGAGGTCCCGCACCGAACAATCCTCATTGGAGGATTCACTAGGCTCGGGTGCTATGGACAGCAGGACACCCCCGAAGGCCCCCTCCCCAAAACACATGAGTGACACCGAGGCTTCGTCCCAGAGGGACCCAGGCCAAGGAGGGGCGAAAAGACCGTCAAGGCGGCGCCAGGGGGTCAAACTTCGGTGGCCGGACAAACGGGAGAAAAGGCTCCCATCGACATCGACGGTGGGGGCTATCTTGAATTCGGCCCCTAGCTGGACAAATTCCGGAGACTGTTACGGCTCCGGAATCAGGCAGGCAGCCTCCCTCCACAAGAGGGGGGGTGCCTGTTGCACCGACAACCTCTTCCCAACCAGAGGTGTCAGATACCTTATCAGTGGCGCTGAAGAGCGCCTCGATCATGGAAGAACACCGTGCCCTTATGTGTGCGGTGATTGAGAAGATTCAGTCCGCTGAGAGTGGGCTGAATGAAGCCTGCATCAGCCTTATAACGGGCTTTGAGGTATGTTATGTGAGGTTTCAAAGAGTGTTATAGTATAGCTGGTAGCCCCTGATACACTGTTCGGTGAAAGAAAGAACCGGACAGAGGATCAAATATATGTTCGCAGGAGACTCACCTTATGACACCTCTCCCTCTCTCTTTTTTTTCTAAACAGGCGTCTGCACCGACTGCCGCCTCTCATACTGCGGAAGTCTCTGGACTGAAGCAGAGTCTGGAGCGGGCCGAAGAAGAACTCGGTCGAGTGAAGAAGCAGTTGGAGGATAACCAAGGTATGCAAAAACCTTGTTCGCATTCAGCATGAAATAACAATTTATTATGATAAAAATATTTTTATGATGTGCTCTAGGGGCGACGGCCGAAGTTGAGGCTCTGAAGAAGCTTGTGGCCGAAGCCGAGAAGAAGGCAGCCACAGAGCAGGCTCTTCGTGAAAAGCACGAGGCCAGGGTTATTGAAGCTGAGCAAGAGCTCCAAGAGGTCGTGAATAAAAGCCAGACCTTGGAGCAGAGTTTAATGGAGAAAGAATCTGAACTCACCAAGGCTCGTCAGGCTGCACGGGATGCCCGAGGGGAAGCCCAAGGTGCCCTGCAGGATATCCAGGAGGCGAAGAAGATCGCGGTAGGTAAGGCTTTTTATGCAAAGCAAATATTTGAAGGGAGAAACTCCTGTTTACTAATTTGATTTCGGATTTCTCCAGGGGGTATTTGAGGGGCTGCCATGTAGCATATCTGATGTCGCACAATTCTACCGAGCCGAAGAAAGGAGCACTGCGGAAAAGCTCTTATGGTCACTGTATCTGACTCCAGAGTATCCAGTGCCTTTCGCCGATCAACTGAAGCAGCTGATCGAACTGCATAAGGCGGCTGAACTGGCCATGAAGGATTTAATTATCCGGCTATGGCCTGCCGAGCCAATTCCCAACAGCTACTTCGGGCTCGTGAAGTGGCTTGTGAATGCCTGCCCTCGACTTGAAGTCATTAAGCGGTCAGTCTATATGGAGGGTGCGCGAATGGCTTTCGCCCGCGTGAAGGTGCACTGGGCGAAGATGGATGCTGAAAAGCTAATGACCGAAGGACCCCCAGAGGGGAAGGAGCACCGCAAGCCCGAGTTATATTATGATAGTGTCCTGAAAGGGTCCCGCCTTGTAGCGGAGCAATGTGCCAAGGACATTATATTTCCGTGAATATAATCACGCTATCTCATGTAGTGTTAAACAAGGTCATTGAAATAATATAATGCTTGTTCTTTGAGAATTTGACCTCCTATGCGGCCGTTTTATATATTAAATCTGAGAGTTGGCTAGTCGTCGGCTTCTGCTCCCATGTAGGAAGTACATGGGTGTTCGGGATGAACCTGAGCACTCTTTACCCTAGTTTTGGGTCCTTAAAGGAGGTGTTCAGCGCAACGAACCAGGTAATCGGACTGTAAGGCTTTATCACTCTCACTCAGACATAGGAGTTTGACAAAAGAAAGGTGGGCGCAACCCCTAGTGTTCGGAAGGCCGTACTAGGGGCTCTATAAGCACCTGATCAGAAAAAATGATCCCTCGCACGCTGCATTGGTTATCGCATAATGCGGAATAAATTCTTAAAGATTTTGTAACCTCTCGAACAACTGACCCGCTCTCGCCGTATCATGATAGTCAGTTTTCGGCTTTCTCTACTGAGGCGCTTGTCCGGAAGAACCGGGACACAATCGCAGTAGTTCTCCCTTTACTACCCTAGCCGATATAGCGGAACATAGGGTAGCAACCATAGGAGCCGAGCAACCCAACTATTAACCCAAGACATGATTCGGAGATGATGCATATAATGTTATAAGTTCGGGGTGCCAAACGACTGTGAAGGTGTTCGGACTTTATTGCCGTATTATGGGTGCAACGAGGCCCCTGGCATATTAGGGCATATCAAAGTGTACGGATGCCATTTGACAAAGAGTGTCAATAAGAAACAATGGCAAATAAGCGTTATATAAAACCACGTGTTGTAATTAAATAATACGTCCATGCATACGAGTACAAGTGATAAAAAGAAAGATGACTTCGGAACCTGTTGAGACGAGGCGGGGGGGGGCTGCGTGCGGGTCCGGGTTGTAACCGGATGGTCATCGAGGGGTATCTCTTAAGGATTCCCTTACGTGCTCAAGCAGGTTCCCTCCTTGGTGTATTCGTCCCTTCACGGGTCTGGTCGTCATGCCGCCAGTCATGGCCTACACAAAAGTGGACCTGCAAAGAAAATGCAAAAAACTTTGGTGTGCCATGGAGCGGTAAAGCCGCATTGTATGAATTTCCCTCCGTCTACTGCCGGAGTGTTTAATTGAGCTCCTGACAAGCCGGGCTATCCTGCTATGAAGTAGTTCGGACTCCTTTGACGATGTCCGGAAGCTTGGCCATCGACTCAAGGTTCGATTGAAAGATGCCACTCTTTGCTTCTACTGTTAAAGTGGCGGTGTGCTCTTCGGCACGGAGGGAGCGTTTGGCCTTGCCATGAACTGTTATGACACCGTGCGGACCGGGCATTTTGAGCTTAAGGTAGGAATAATGTGGCACCGTGTTGAATCGAGCAAACGCGGTTCGTCCGAGCAGTGCATGGTAGTCACTGCAAAAAGGGACGATGTCGAAGATTAACTCTTTGGTATGGTAATTATCCGGTGGTCCAAAGACTATCTCCAGAGTGATGGAACCTGTACAACAGGCCTCCACGCCTGGTATAACACCTTCAAAGGTGGTTCTAGTGGGTTTGATCATTGAGGGATCGATACCCATCTTACGCATTGTGTCCTAATATAGCAGGTTCAGGCTGCTGCCTCCATCCATAAGGACTCGTGTGAGCTGGAATCCGTGAATTATTGGGTCAAGGACTAGTGCGGCCGAATTGCCCCGACTGGTATTGGCCGGGCGATCCGTACGGTCATAGGTGATCGGGTCGGACGACCATAGGTTATATTTTGGGGCGACTGGCTCCATTGCGTCGTCATCCCTAAGAGTGCACATCTGCCCCTCCTTGGAAATATGGGTGGTGTTTATCATGTTCACCGTTTTGATTTGCGGGGGGAATTTTTTTTGTGCTCTTGTGTTCGGTGGCCAGGGCTCCTTGTCGTCGTCATTGCTTTGTGACCCCTTCTCCTTGTTTTCGGCACCTGACCTGTCGGCTTGTTTGAATACCCAACATTCTCTGTTGGTATGATTGGCTGGTGCTCCTGGGGTGCCATGAATTTGGCATGGACGGATGAGTATGTGGTCCCGACTAGGCGGGCCCGGATTGTTCCTTTTGAATAGCTTTTTTCGCTGACCGGACTTACAGCCGCTGAATCCGGCATTGACGGCCGTGTCTTCAAAGTTGTTGTCGTTATTGCGACGCTTGTGTTTGTTGCGTCGGGGCTTGCCATTGCTATCTCTGGCGTCTGAGGTGCCAGGATTTCTAGATGTGTTGTTGCTACGAGCCAGCCGGCTGTCCTCGCCCGCACAAAAGCGGGTCATAAGTGTCGTGAGAGCTGCCACGGATTTCGGCTTCTCTTGGCCGAGGTGTCGGGCAAGCCACTCGTCATGGATGTTATGCTTAAAGGCCGCTAGGGCTTCGACATCTGGACAATCGACAATTTGGTTCTTTTTAGTTAGGAATTGAGTCCAGCATTTCCTGGTTGACTCTCCGGGCTATTGGGTTATATGACTTAGATCATTAGCATCTGGTGGCCGCACATAGGTGCCCTGGAAGTTATCTAGGAATGTGTCTTCCAGGTTCTCCTAACTACTGATAGAGTTTGCCGGCAAGCTATTCAGCCAATGCCGAGCTGGTCCCTTGAGTTTTAGTGGGAGATACTTGATGGCGTGTAAATCATCGCCGCAGGCCATGTGAATGTGGAGAAGGAAATCTTCTATCCATACTGCAGGGTCTGTAGTTCCATCGTAGGGTTCGATGTTAACGGGCTTAAACCCTTCTGGGAATTCATGTTCCATAACTTCGTCGGTGAAGCATAGGGGGTGTGCGGAGCCTCTATGCCGGGCTATATCACGAGCATCTCGAGTGAGTCCGGTCTATTGTATTCAGCCCGGCCGAATTTGTATTTAGTATATCCGATATGGCGGTCATCGTCACGCATTGGGGCGCGCCCCCTTGATCCATAGATCGTTCTCGACTGTCCTACTTTGTTTTCCAATTCGTCTCGCAGGTCATGGGTGTAGCCCCGGGCCTTCGTGTTTTTATTTGTTTGGTGACGGGGTGTGGGCTAGTGTTCGGGCTGATACGCCGCTTTATCTCGGCCACGAGGTGGACGGTCAGCCTTGTCCCGCATTGGTAGTGTAGGCTCTAGCGCCTCCTCCTCGAATTGAGGTAACAACCTGTGCTTCGGGTAACTTTTGGTTGGGCGCTCGAGTCCATATTCCTCGGCTGCCAGGACCTCAGTCCATCTATCGGTTAGCAAATCTTGATCAGCTTGAAGCTGCTGCTATTTATTCTTCAGGCTTTTTGAAGTGGGTATAAGCCGGCACTTGAAGCACTCCTACTTGACGGGGTCCTCGGGCATGATGAATTCTTTGTCGCCGAGGCTCACCTTGTCTTCAGAGAGAGGCATGTAATTGTCATCCTCCGGGTCTCCATCCATGGCCTGTTCTTCAGGGCTAGCTTGCCCATCCACTTGTCCGGCTTGCTCAGTGTTTGGCAGGGCAGGATTGTTTTCGTCTTCGGCATCATCCGGAGTGTTATCGTCTCTTGTGCCGGTATTGGTGTTTTTGCTATGGCGTGGTTTAGAGCGGCTCCACTGACGTCAACACTTCAGCTGCTTTTCGGGAGGTTTGTCCTCACCTGTGTCCTTTTTTGTCCTTGCCATTATCTTCTTTGGGAGTATCCACCATGTAAATGTCATATAACGAGGTGGCTATCCACCACCCTATGGGTGGTGGTTCCTCTTCTTCTCCCGCATGGTTGTGGGTGGGCAGCGAAATTCGTCCGTTTTCCACTCGAGCCGGACATAGTTCAGCCAAGAATCTCCTGACAAGGAGAGAGATCTTAATGAATTTAACACGTCACCCAAGGGCGAGTGCTGAAAGATGTCCGTGGAGGTGAACTCCAAGATTGGCGCCCAATCCGTTTCGACGGGCACGGACACACGCGGTTCGGAACCCGTATACAGAGACGAGTCCGGGGGTCCGACGGCACAGGCCTCGATAGAGGCTAAATCTATGTGCGGCTCCAACACCGTAGAGTATCCAGCCTCCATGGTGGGGTCTAGCGCCCCGTCCATGGATGGCGTGATCTGTTCTAGGCCTAGGGCCAGGGAAGCCGCAGGTGTGATCTCCTGATCACCGTCTGATGGTAGATCTAAGTCATGCTCATCAGGCCGTAGGGCGTACCTATCATGGGTTCGAATCCGTCAAAGATCAAGTCTCTGTGGATGTCGGCAGTGTAATTCAGGCTTCCAAACCTGACCTGAAGGCCAGGGGCATCGCTATCGATCTGCTCCAGATGGCCAAGCAAGTTGGCCCGCAGTTCGAAGCCACCGAATACGAAGGTCTGTCCAGGGAGAAAAGTCTCGCCCCCGATTTCATTGTTATATATGATTGAGGGAGCCATCAAGCCTTGCGATGACGACATAGTGGAACTCTCAATGAAAGCACCAATGTCGTTGTCAAAACCGGCGGATCTCGGGTAGGGGGTCCCGAACTGTGCGTCTAAGGCTAATGGTAACACGAGGAGGGGGACACGATGTTTACCCAGGTTCGGGCCCTCTCTATGGAGGTAATACCCTACTTCCTACTTGATTAATCTGGATGATATGAGTATTACAAGAGTTGATCTACCACGAGATCGTAGAGGCTAAACCCTAGAAGCTAGCCTATCATTATGATTGTTCTTTTCCTACGGACTAAACCCTCCGGTTTATATACACACCGAAGGGGCTAGGGTTACACAGAGTCGGTTACAGAGGAGGAGATCTACACATTCGAATTGCCAAGCTTGCCTTCCATGCAAAGGAGAGTCCCACCCGGACACGGGACGAAGTCTTCAATCTTGTATCTTCATAGTCCAATAGTCCGGCATAAGCATATAGTCCGGCTGTCTGAGGACCCCCCCTAATCCATGACTACCTCACCCTCCACCCTCGTGGGCCCCTCATGGCTACCCTGACCGACTTCTTTCGCCTATATATCTCCAGATACCCTAAAAACATCGAGGACGACAATAGATCAGCAGTTCCGCTGCTGCAAGCCTCTATAGCCACCAAAAACCAATCAGGGCCCTATTTCAACACCCTGCCGGAGGGGGGGTCCCTCATCGGTGGCCATCTTCATCATCCCGGCGCTCTCCATGACGGGGAGGGAGTAGTTCACCCTCGGGGCTGAGGGTATGTACCAGTAGTTATGTGTTTGATCTCTCTCTCTCGTGTTCTTGATTTGGCACAATCTTGATGTATCGCGAGCTTTTCTATTATAGTTGGATCTTATGATGTTTCTCCCCCTCTACTCTCTTGTAATGGATTGAGTTTTCCCTTTGAAGTTATCTTATCGGATTGAGTCTTTAAGGAGTTGAGAACACTTGATGTATGTCTTGTCGTGCTTATCTGTGGTGACAATGGGATATTCGCGTGATCTACTTGATGTATGTTTTGGTGATCAACTTGCGGGTTCCGTGACCTTGGGAATCTATGCGTAGGGGTTGGCACACGTTTTCGTCTTGACTCTCCGGTAGAAACTTTGGGGCACTCTTTGAAGTACTTTGTGTTGGTTGAATGGATGAATCTGAGATTGTGTTATGCATATCATATAATCAGGCCCACGGATACTTGAGGTGACAATGGAGTATCTAGGTGACATTAGGGTTTTGGTTGATTTGTGTCTTAAGGTGTTATTCTAGTATGAACTCTATGATAGATCGAACGGAAAGAATAGCTCTATGTTATTTTTACTATGGACTCTTGAATATATAGATCAAAAAGGATAACTTTGGTGGGTTCGTACCCTACCATAATCTCTTTGTTTGTTCTCCGCTATTAGTGACTTTGGAGTGACTCTTTGTTGCATGTTGCGGGATAGTTATGTGATCCAATTATGTTATTATTATTGAGAGAACTTGCACTATTGAAAGTATGAACCTTAGGCCTTGTTTCCTACCATTGCAATACCATTTATGCTCACTTTTATCATTAGTTACCTTGCTGTTTTTATAATTTGAGATTACAAATACCTTTATCTACCATCCATATTGCACTTGTATCACCATCTCTTCGCCGAACTAGTGCACCTATACAATTTACCATTGTATTGGGTGTGTTGGGGACACAGGAGACTCTTTGCTATTTGGTTGCAGGGTTGTTTGAGAGACACCATCTTCATCCTATGCCTCCCATGGATTGATAAACCTTAGGTCATCCACTTGAGGGAAATTTGCTACTGTCCTACAAACCTCTGCACTTGGAGGCCCAACAACGTCTACAAGAAGAAGGTTGTGTAGTAGACATCAAGCACTTTTCTGGCGCCGTTGCCGGGGAGGTGAGTGCTTGAAGGTATATCTTTAGATCATGCAATCGAATATTTTTGTTTCTTGTTTTATCACTAGTTTAGTCTATAAAAGAAAACTACAAAAAAATGGAATTGAGTTTGTCTCATATGCTTCATCTTTTTAATTTCTTTCGTGAGAATGATGGTAAGGAAAATTGTGCTCAAGTGCTAGAAGAAGAAATCTATAAAATGTTTGGTACTCAATCTTTGAATGATGAGCATGATTGCAATGTTGTTAGTATGAACTCCTTGAATATCCATAGTACTAATGATGATTGCATAATGATGATTGCACTAGTTATGATGAAAATGTCTCTTATAAGCCTGTCAACTTTTGTGGAGTGCATAGAGTCTGCAAGTACACACCAAATAGGGAAGATAGATATTGCAAGAGGCATAAGCATTTAGAAACTAAATGGTTGCAAGAAAGGCTAAATGTGAGTGCTGAAATTTTAAAATATCTCTATCGTACCTGTGAACTTTGCAATGAACATGGTCATTTAAATCTCCGATGCAAATTGTTTCATGATCAAATCATGTCCAAAAATTGGGATGACTTGATTTCCCTTGCACATCATAATGAACTTAGTTTGCTTTTGGCTTATGAAGAATTGAAATGTGCAAGTAAGCTTATTCCAGAATTTAACCTTAAGAAGTTTCTTGATATTGATCTAGAAGAAATTTATATGTATTGTGCGGTGAATTGCATTGAGAATCCTTATATTGCCAATTACATAAAGAAAAGAAAACAAATAGAAGATGAAGAGAATACTAATGAAAGTGAATAGACTTCCCATTATCCTCCTATTATTTCTTATGATGAATCAGGTATCAAGGAGGAGCCTTCTATTCAACTAATCTCATCAATAAGGAGCTCAAAGAAGAGGGTTGAACCCACACATGATGTGAGGAAGAAAAAGAAAAAACGGAGAAGAAAAGGTAAAAAGGTATCCCTCCCAAATGATGTTGCTCCTACTACTCATTGTGATGATGATAATTGCTATACTATTGGTGCTATCCATACTATTAATGATGACAGTGATTATGCTTATGATATGAAAAGGCCCAAGCTTGGGGAAGCTATGTTTGATGAGGAAGTAATGATCCCACTATTTTGGAGGATGTTGAATCTTATTGTGATGAATATTAAAGTGGATTTGGAAGAGTGTCAACTTTATTTAGTGATGAGTCCACTATCTTGGATGAGGTTTCAATCGGTTATGATCACAACAAAGTTGCTACTTATGATGACTATTGTGATGAAACTTATGCTATAAAAAGTAGTGATGATTATATTTATAAAACTTGTCATGATTATGATTACCCTTTTTTCTGAACATTACTCTTTTAATGTGGAAACAATTTATAGTATTCAAGTCTCTTATGATACTCCCACCATTCCGAATGAGAAGAATTTTGCTTATGTGGAGAGTAGTAAATTTTCTATGCTGGTAGATCATGAAAATAATGCTTTATGTGTTGGTTATATTGTTGAATTCATTCATGATGCTACTGACAATTATTATGAGGGAGGAATATATGCTTGTAGGAATTGCAATAATATCAAGTTTCCTCTCTATGTGCTTAAAATCTTGAAGATATGCTTATTTTGCCTTCCTATGCTAGTTGATTACTGTTCCCAAAAGTTGTTTGCTCACAAAATCCCTATGCATAGGAAGTCGGTTAGACTTAAATGTGATAGTCATATTCTTCATGATGCTACCTTTATGTTTCAATTCTTATCTTTTATGTGGGCATCATTGAAATCATCATGCCTAGCTAGGGGCGTTAAACGTTAGCGCTTGTTGGGAGGCAACCCAATATTATTTTTGTTCTTTGATTTTTTTTCCTTTTTAGTAATAAATAATTCATATACTTTCTGTTTGGATGTGTTTTCTAGTTTAAATTAGTGTTTTTGCCAAGTAGAACCTATAGGATAACCTATGGTAAGAGTTAATTTGATTCTGCTAAAAAACAGAAACTTTGCGCTCACGAGAAAAAATTAAATAAATCACAGAAATGTGATTTTGCGTTGATTATTTTTGCTGTACATCAATAGACAAATTTACTAGGACTTCCTATTTTGGTAGGATTTTTAAGGTTCCAGAAGTATTCTAAAGTTACGGATTACTACAGACTGTTCTGTTTTTGACAGATTCTACTTTTAGTGTGTTGTTTGCTTATTTTGATGCATCTATGGCTAGTATGTAGGGGTATGAACCATAGAGAAGTTGAAATACAGTAGGTTTAACACCAATATAAATAAATAATGAGTTCATTGCAGTACCTTATGTGGTGGGGTCTTTTTCTTGCACTAATGGAGCTTATGAGATTTCCTGTTGAGTTTTGTGTTTGTGAAGTTTTCAAGTTTTGGGTAAAGATTTGATGGACTATGGAATAAGGAGTGGCAAGAGACTAAGCTTGGGGATGCCCAAGGAACCCCAAGGTAATATTCAAGGACAACCAAGAGCCTAAGCTTGGGGATGCCCCGGAAGGCATCCCCTCTTTCGTCTACGTTCATCGGTAACTTTACTTGGAGCTATATTTTTATTTACCACATGATATGTGTTTGCTTGGAGCGTCGTGTATGATATTAGTCTTTGATTTTCAGTTTACCACGATCATCCTTGCTGTACACACTTATTGGGAGAGAAATACTTGATTTGAAATTTATTAGAATACTCTATGTACATCACTTATATCTTTTGAGATAGATGATTTTTGCTCTAGTACTTCACTTATATCTTTTAGAGCATGGCGGTGGCTTAATTTTGTAGAAATTGTTAATCTCTCATGCTTCACTTATATTATTTTGAGAGTCCTTTAGAACGGCATGGTATTTTCTATGGTCATAAAATTGGTCCTAGAATGGTGGGCATCCAAGTTGGGTATAATAAGAACTATCATAGGAAGTGAATTGAATACTATGATCAACTTGATGCTTAATAATTGTTTTGGGATATGAAGGTGGTAATATTAGAGTCATGCTAGTTGATGTAATTGTGAATTTAAGAAATACTTGTGTTGATGTTTGCAAATCCCGTAGCATGCACGTATGGTAACCGTTGTGTGACAAATTTGAAGCATGAGGTGTTATTTGATTTTCAACCTTATGAGTGGCAGTCGGGGACGAGCGATGGTCTTTTCCTACCAATCTATCCCCCTAGGAGCATGCGCGTAGTGCTTGGTTTTTTATGACTTGCAGATTTTTGCAATAAGTATATGAGTTCTCTATGACTAATGTTGAGTCCACGGATTATACGCACTCTCACCTTCCATCATTGCTAGCCTCTTCGGTACCATGCATTTCCCTTTCTCACCTTGAGAGTTGGTGCAAACTTCGCCGGTGCATCCAAACCCTGTGATACGATGCGCTCTATCACACATAAACCTCCTTATATCTTCCTCAAAACAGCCACCATACCTACCTATTATGGCATTTCCATAGCCATTTCGAGATATATTTCCATGCAACTTTCCACCATTCCGTTCATCACGACACGCATCATTATTGTCATATTGCCTTGCATGATCGTGTAGTTGACATCGTATTTGTGGCAAAGCCACCATGCATAATTTTTCATACATGTCACTCTTGATTCATTGCCCATCCCGGTACACCGCCGGAGGCATTCATATAGAGTCATACTTTGTTCTAGTATCGAGTTGTAATTCATGAGTTGTAAGTGAATAGAAGTGTGATGATCATCATTATTAGAGCATTGTCCCTTATAAAAAAAGGCCAGAAATAAGGCCAAAGAAAAAAAGGCCCAAAAAAATATAATAAAAAAATTAAAAAAATGGGACAATGTTACTATCTTTTTCCACACTTGTGCTTCAAAGTAGCACCATGTTCTTCATATAGAGAGTCTCATTTGCTGTCTCTTTCATATACTAGTGGGAATTTTTCATTATAGAACTTGGCTTGTATATTCCAATAATGGGCTTCCTCAAAATGACCTAGGTCTTCCTGAGCAAGCAAGTTGGATGCACACCCACTTAGTTTCTTTTGTTGAGCTTTCATACATTTATAGCTCTAGTGCATCCGTTGCATGGCAACCCCTACTCCTCATGTTGATATAAATTGATGGGCATCTCCATAGCCCATTGATTAGCCTCGTCAATATGAGACTTTCTCCTTTTTTGTCTTCTCCACATACCCCCATCATCATATTCTATTCCACCCATAGTGCTATATCCATGGCTCATGCTCATGTATTTCGTGAAGGTTGAAAAAAAGTTTGAGATTACTAAAGTATGAAAAAAATGCTTGGCTCGTCATCGGGGTTGTGTATGATGAGAGCATTCTTGTGTAACAAAAATGAAGCATGACCAAACTATATGATTTTGTAGGATGAACTTTCCTTTGCCATGTTATTTTGAGAAGACATGATTGCTTAGTTAGTATGCTTGAAGTATTATTGTCCTTTTTGTCAATATGAACTTTTATTTTGAATCATTTGGATCTGAACATTCATGCCACATTAAAGAGAAATACATTGAGAAATATACTAGGTAGCATTCCACATCAAAAATTCTGTTTTTATCATTTACCTACTCGAGGAAGAGCGGGAATTAAGCTTGGGGATGCTTGATACGTCTCCAACGTATCTATAATTTTTGATTGTTCCATGCTATTATATTACCTGTTTTGGATGTTTATGGGCTTTACTCTACACTTATATATCATTTTTGGGACTAACGTATTAACTAGAGGCCCAACCCATATTGTTGTTTTCTTGCCTATTTCAGTGTTTCAAAGAAAAGGAATATCAAACAGAGTCCAAACGGAATGAAACCTTTGGGAAATTTATCTTTGGAACGGAAGAAATCCAGGGGACTTGGAGTGCATGTAAGGGAAGCTTCGAGGAGGCCACAAGACAGGGGGCGTGCCCACCCCCCTGGCCGTGCCCTCCACCCTCGTGTGGCCCTTGTGGCTCCCCTGACCGACTTCTTTCGCCTATATATCTCCATATACCCTAAAAACATCGAGGACGACGATAGATCGGGAGTTCCGCCGCCGCAAGCCTCTATAGCCACCAAAAACCAATCGGCACCCTATTCCGGCACCATACCGGAGGTGGGATCCCTCACGGGTGGCCATCTTCATCATCCTGTCGATCTCCATGCTGAGGAGGGAGTAGTTCATCCTCGAGGATGAGGGTATGTACGAGTAGATATGTGTTTGATCTCTCTCTCTCTCTCTCTCGTGTTCTTGATTTTGCACGATCTTGATGTATCACAAGCTTTTCTATTATAGTTGGATCTTATGATGTTTCTCCCCCTCTACTCTCTTGTAATGGATTGAGTTTTCCCTTTGAAGTTATCTTATCAGATTGAGTCTTTAAGGATTTGAGAACACTTGATGTATGTCTTGCCGTGCTTATCTGTGGTGACAATGGGATATTCACGTGATTTACTTGATGTATGTTTTGGTGATCAACTTACGGGTTCCGTGACCTTGGGAATCTATGCATAGGGGTTGGCACACGTTTTTGTCTTGACCAAACTTTGGGGCACTCTTTGAAGTACTTTGTGTTGGTTGAATAGATGAATCTGAGATTGTGTGATGCATATTGTATAATCATGCCCACGGATACTTGAGGTGACAATGGAGTATCTAGGTGACATTAGGGTTTTGGTTGATTTGTGTCTTAAGGTGTTATTCTAGTATGAACTCCATGATAGATCGAACGGAAAGAATAGCTCTATGTTATTTTACTACAGACTCTTGAATAGATAGATCAAAAAGGATAACTTTGGGGTGGTTTCCTACCCTACCATAATATCTTCGTTTGTTCTCCGCTATTAGTGAGTTTGGAGTGACTCTTTGTTGCATGTTGAGGGATAGTTATGTGATCCAATTATGTTATTATTTTTGTCAGAACTTGCACTAGTGAAAGTATGAACCTTAGGCCTTGTTTCCTACCATTGCAATACCATTTACGCTCACGTTTATCATTAGTTACCTTGCTGTTTTTATAATTTCAGATTACAAATACCTTTATCTACCATCCATATTGCACTTGTATCACCATCTCTTCGCCGAACTAGTGCACCTATACAATTTACCATTGTATTGGGTGTGTTTGGGACACAAGAGACTCTTTGCTATTTGGTTGCAGAGTTGTTTGAGAGAGACAATCTTCATCCTATGCCTCCCACGGATTGATAAACCTTAGGTCATCCACTTGAGGGAAATTTGCTACTGTCCTACGAACCTCTTCACTTGGAGGCCCAACAACGTCTACAAGAAGAAGGTTGTGTAGTAGACATAAGTTAGTATCCGATAAACAATGGTGGTTGCGGAAAGCTGTGGTGGTATGCTGCAATGCAATGTGGGGTATGGAAGTGGTGGTGCAGAAGGTGTAGTGGGCGGCCGAAAATTTTCAGGGAAAATTTTCAATTTCGCCAGGAAACGTCAGACGTCCGAGATGGGTAGGACGACCGGTGGTCGTCGGACGTCCGGTGCCTGCGCGATTTCGGGCATGTGATGAACTCTAGGGTTTGTAATGGGGGCAAAATTTGGGCAAAATCGGACGAATTTGTGGATGGAAATGGGGGAAATGTTGGGGGAAGCTAAATCTACCAGTAACACATCAAAGCCATGGATCAAATCCAACAAAACTTCATCACACCAACAAATCACAAAAAAAATGGGGGGCCATTTTTGTGGGAATTTATGAATTTAGGATGAAATCAACAAAATTAGGCTAGAAAACAAAGGGTAGGGGCTCCAAATTCATGATCAACCTTGGCTCGTGATACCAAGATGATGTAGGGTGGAACCCTAGGGGCCGATCTTTCACGATTGCAGCGGATCCCGCAAAGAACACGAGGTGAAACATGAGGAAAAACTATCAAATCAACGAGAATGATCACACATGTGCTAGATCCATGAACAATAAAGAGTGACACAAGATTCAAACGCAACAAAGGACGATATAGGAGGTGATAGTTTTTTCCCGATCCGGAGACGGGGTCTTGAATCCATGGGGGGATCTTCTCCTAGGTGGAGGGATTGAATCCACTTGGGGGATCTTCTCCTAGATGGAGGACTTGGCCTCCAATGGAGTAGGTGTCAAGTGGATGAGCAATGCTCTGTGTTGAGCTAAACTATTGCTAACCCTAGAAAGAGGGAGGAGAAGGAGTATATATAGTCTATGTGGGCGAACGGGTACATGGGACTCGACCCAACACTATGTGCACAGACAGGCGTCGGTTGTCCGACAGATACCGGACGTCCGGTGGCTTGCAGGGGTCCGGTCGTCCAGTAGCTGTCGAGCATCCGGCGTTTTGGCTCTAATCAGGTTCGGTCGGATTTCCGGTCGGGGTCGGACATCTGGCGCGCCGGTCATCCGGTGGGCCTTGGAAATCTGGCGTTTTCTGTATAGACTGGTGGTAACGGTCGTCTGGAGGGGCTCGGTCGTCCGAATGTTGGGACGTGTCGGACGTCCGGTCCATGTTGCTTGTCCAGCCGCTATAGGGTGCGCAGGCTGGGACTTGGCTGGCTGGCTGGTGCCTCCAGGCATCGGACGTCCGATAAGTGCCGGTCGTCCTGTGGTTGTAGCTTCCTGGCAGCTCTTCCTATTAGTCCTTGTACTTGGTGTCCTTGCCATCTTGTCCGTTTGGTGTACATGTTCCACGAATTCCCTCCAAGTGCTTGATCACACATAGGGTCTCTGCTTGAGGTAGTAGCCATGTCTCATATGTAGAAAGTGGTAGTTCGGAGAGGAGCGAGTTCACTTTAGTTTTGATAGCCTTTGCTCAAGCTCTTGTCATTGGTCCAAGTGGTGTCGTGGCAGACGTAGGTAGGTCCATGGGGATGACCGTGGGATGCTCCGCATCAATGGGGTAACTTAATGAATGAGAATCTACTATCACTTACTAGTGTCATGTTTTTGGTGTAGCTAGACCATCTGAGCCTTCATTTTCACAAGGAGACATTGCATGGAACAATTAGCATGTGGTTCCTAAGATTAGATAGCAAATTACTCAGTATAAATAAAACACACTAGAGGCAATAAATTCATATGCCATTTCAAGTGCAAGAAATCATCTGACTAGTATGACTGCAAACAAATTATGGTTAAAATGAAGGCACACAAATTCTGGTTTAAATGAATGTGACTATTCTAATAATTAATCCCTTATGGAGCAAACTACGTGATCTTTGATTGACATCAACAACTGTAGTGATGATGGACCAAAATCATTTATCCACAACCCACATAGACCAAGAAGCGAAAGAGGCAAGAGGATATAGGAAACGGTATGCAGAAATGGATAGCCACACGAAAGATGAACTGCTAAAAGAACAATGCAAAGCCCATGGATAATAACCCATTGGCAAGTACGAATTGTAGAACAGAGATAAAAATATATCAATAATAACATGTAACACATATTTTTTATGGCGTCTCTACACCTTCCAACACTCTTATTTTGCAAGGGATAGGGTGTATTGCACAATTTGATAGCCAGAAGAAAGATGAACTACTTAAAAGATGTCGTGAATGTTGTGAAAAACAACTAATCGACACTTAAGGATTGCACGACACCTATAAAATATAATGTGAATAATATCATGTAACGTATATTTCGATGATTCCTCCAGATGAACAAACACTTTTACTTCTTTGGTATTATTACCATGTGATTCCATAGGAGCAAATCAAAATCATACATGTGAAGGATAGGGCACACTAATTGAACACTATCGATCTTGCTATGTAAGCTAGCTTCTAGAAGTTGAAGTTACATTATTTATTTGCCCCATTTCTTTCTCTCATTTATAAATAAATGTCCAACATTAACTATTCAACTTATTATTACCAAAAAATATTGATGCATGAATGATGGGTATTCAGCCTACAATTGTCTAACAGATGGAGTATGTCGTACAATCTGGGCTAGAGAATGTTATCAAAAAGAAAAGGCTGGGCTTAAGAGTGAAACACATAGAGTCCCATTTTTTATCAATTTTTTTACACATTTTGACTAGAGAAGGGAGCTCCTACATGCCGCTTCAAAGTTTCTTAAAGAAAGCCCATCCTATGGTTACTCTAGCGTAGGGGGCAATATATGGTACTCCCATCCCTAGGGTGCTCCCGGTGCTCCAAAACTCAGTAGCACATTTTTAAATGTTCAAAAAATTCTGAAAAAAACTCTAGCACGTTGACACAACATCAAAGTATGTTGTCAAAACATATGAGATCAAAATTTGAAACATAGTTTTGAGAAACATAAATGACAAATTCGACAGTAAATAGTACTCCCTCCGGTCCTTTTTACTCCGCGTATTAGATTTGTGTCAAGTCAAACTTTACAAAGTTTGACCAAATTAATATTAAAAAATATCAACATATACAATACCCAATATAAATACTATGAAAATACATTTCATAATGAATCTAACAATGTTCATTTGGCATTGTGAATGTTGATCTTTTTTTCTATAAGTTTGGTCAAAATAAAGATACGTTAACTTTGAACAAAACTTATATGCAGACTAAAAAGGACCGGAGGGAGTACACAACATAATTTGGGCTTTAGATTAGGCCCATTATCACATTGATGTCCATTTTGTCATTTTTGTATCTCGAGCAATGTTTTGAATTTTTTTTGACAACATACTTTGATGTTGTGTCAATGTGCTGGATTTTGTCAGGATGTTTTGAATACTTTAAAGTGTTCTACCGAGTTTGGAGCACCGGGAGCACCCTAGGGGTGGGAGTACCAGACTTTTTTTGAGGGGTGGGAGTACCAGATATATCCCCAGCGTCATAGGATGGTAATGGGCTGACAATTATGTGGCCCATTAATGTATAATTCTTAATTTCCACAAATAATAAGTGAAAAGTTTTTTATTTTCATAAAACATTGTCAAATATTACTTTAGTACATTTTCAAAATTATATATGAAAAATATAAATGCTCAAGCATATAAGAAACATTGTCTATATCTTGGAATAAATCTCCATCTTGTATTAAAAATATATTCACTCATATGGAAAGAAACATTTATGCATTTTAGAATGGTTCTTCATGTGTTAGAATATATGTTTATCTGAGTGTACAAACATGTTGACATGTTTGCATCCAAAACAATGAGGAAACAAAACAAAACAAAAAATAAATAGTTAAAAGGCAATAAGTAACATAAAAAGAAAAAATATATAAGGATGATAAAAGGAAAAAATCTGATTTTATTGGGCCCGGCTCACCAATCGGAATTACATCATTATGTGTCATGTGATCGGCAATATGATTTCCAGAGAAAGAATGACCATCTTTGAAATAAGAAAGTATTTCAATATCCATGATTACCTCTCCAAGGAAGTACACATGATTATTTTTATGCGAAAATTAAAGATGGTTTATATTTATTTATTATGTGGGGAGAATATGTTTATATTAGTTGATTGGTGTTAAAGCGCACCTTTAGTAGTTTATTTTTTTGTAATTGGGAGAGCACATATGGAATTTTCCCTCACTTGCACCTCCTAGCCTTTCTTTGGTTGATAGGCTTCGTGAATCTTCTTAAGTACTTCAACTTTTTTCTGTTTATACATCTGCACATATCCCTCCCTAGTACATTGTCTTGCGTTCATTCGGATCTGCATGTGTTGGCTATGGACCACATGCCACAAGTTCCTCACCATGATTACCATCGGTGGCACCTAAGAAAGTACACAATGTAGTTGGTTGATCATATGGTACATGTACACATTATCTGATCAACATTACCTGTTGATGGAGTTGTATAGGTATCTGGTCATGTTGGATCCAATACCTATAAGGGAAACATATATTACCTATTAAAAGAACTTTTCTACAAAGGAACAATCTAATGGGCTAACTTAAGCCTAATCTTTAAATGTTTCATCTTCCTAAAGTAGATTTGTGAACCCATCTGTGGTCGTAGTGTCTTTTATCCCTACTAACTAGGTCCATGCATAGCCTCACTTTTGTTGCCATACTACTGTTTACTACTCCAATTAAGAAATTTATATGCTAGTCCCATAACATGTGAATAAGTTAGAACCTTGGTCAACTCATCAAGTATTATGTTCATAAATAGCTAAGTATGTATCACGTTTGAACCTTGGAGCTCAGATAAATAATTAGTAGGGACCCCAATCCGTCCTCGAGTCTTGTCTGAAAATTTTCTTACATTTCTTATTGCATGCCCAAGTAGTTCTCATAATGCTAAACACACCTAAAGCTATATGCAACATAAGATTTTTTTTACTTACCTTAGTACTTGGTACTAGGATTCTTAGTAATGAAAGTGAACTTTTTATTTTATCAAATGTTTGTTGTTCAACAGGCACAATCTTCAAAATACGACCCAATTAACGGTTGCTCAAATATCTCCTACATCAAGTAAAGCAAAAATGCATTATCATGTTAATTTTTCCCAACCCAAGTTACCTACCAATCAATATAATTTCAACCTTTGGGCCCATTACCTTCTCGTGCTTCTAATCTGCCATAATCTCTGGACCTTCCTGAAGGAAATATGCCCTAGAGGCAATAATAAAATTATTATTTTATATTTCCTTATATCATGATAAATGTTTATTATTCATGCTAGAATTGTATTAACCGGAAACTTGATACATGTGTGGACACATAGATAAAATACCGTGTCCCTAGTAAGCCTCTACTAGACTAGCTCGTTGATTAAAGATGGTTAAGTTTCCTAACCATAGACATATGTTGTCATGTGATAAACGGGATCACATCATTAGGAGATTGATGTGATGGACAAGACCCGTTCATTAGCTTAGCATTATGATCATTCAGTTTTATTGCTATTGCTTCCTTCATGTCAAATACATATTCCTTCGACTATGAGATTATGCAACTCCCGGATACCGGAGGAATGCCTTGTGTGCTCTCAAACGACAAAACGTAACTGGGTGATTATAAAGATGCTCTACAGGTATCTCCGAAGGTGTTTGTTGGGTTGACATAGATCGAGATTAGGATTTGTCACTCCGAGTATCGGAGAGGTATCTTTGGGCCCTCTCGGTAATACACATCATAAGAAGCCTTGCAAGCAAAGTGACTAAGGAGTTAGTTGCAGGATGATGTATTACGGAACGAGTAAAGAGACTTGCCGGTAACGAGATTGAACTAGGTATGAAGATACCGACGATCGAATCTCAGGCAAGTAACATACCGATGGACAAAGGGAATAACGTATGTTGTCATAACAGTTTGACCGATAAACATCTTCATAGAATATGTGGGAGCCGATATGAGCATCCAGGTTTTGCTATTGGTTATTGAACGGAGAGGTGTCTCGGTCATGTCTACATAGTTCTCGAACCCGTAGGGTCTGCACTTTTAACGTTTGATGACGATATTGTATTATATGAGTTATGTGATTTGGTGACCGAATGTTGTTCGGTGTCCCAGATGAGATCACAGACATGAAGAGGGGTCTCGGTTGAGAGGTCAATATTTATATATAATACGATAGTATTCGGACACCTGAAGTGTTTCGGGAAGCACCGTGTACTTATCGGGTCACCGGAAGGGGTTCCGGGCACCCCGGCAAACGATATGGGCCTTATGGCCCAAGAGGGGAAATGCACCAGCCACAAAGGGGCTGGTGCCCCCCCCCCCATGTGGGATGTCCAAATTGGAGAATGAAAGGGGAAGGAGGAAAGGAAAAGGGAATAGGATTCCCCCTTCCCCCTCTTCCCTTCCTACTCCGAATAGGAATAGGAGAGGGGGTTGGCCGAATTGGGAGAGGACCCCAAGTAGGATTCCTCCTACTTAGGGTGCCCCCTTGGCTGCCTCTCCTCCCCTCCAACCGATATATATGTGGGGAAGGGGCGCCTACAACATATAACAACAACTAATAGCTGTGCGCGGCGTCCCCCTCCATAGTTTACACGCCCAACCGTATTGTCGCGGTGCTTAGGCGAAGCCCTGTGCGGATCACTTGACCATCACCATCACTATGTCATCGTGCTGATGGAACTCATCTACTTCCTCGACACCTTGCTGGATCAAGAGGGTGAGGAACGTCATCGAGATGAACATGTGCAGAACTCAGAGGTGTCGTGCGTTTGGTAGTTGATCGGTCGGAGCTAGAAGAAGTTCGACTACATCAACCGTGTTGTCTAACGCTTCCGCTTTTGGTCTATGAGGGTACATATACACACTCTCCCCCTCTCATTTCTATGCATCTCCTAGATAGGTCTTGCATGAGCGTAGGATATTTTTTCAAATTGCATGCTACATTCCTCAATAGTGGCATCCAAGCCAGGTCTACGCGTAGATGATATGCACGAGTAGAACACAAAGAGTTGTGGGCGGTGATTGTCATACTTCTTACCACAAATGTCTTATTTTGATTCAGCGGTATTGTTGGACGAAGTAGCCCAAACCAACCTTACATGACCACGTTCATGAGACCGGTTCCACCGACGGACATGCAACTAGTTTTGCATAAAGGTGGCTGGCAGGTGTCTATTTCTCCTACTTTAGTTGAATCGACTTTGACTGTGGTCGGTCCTTGTTAAAGGTTAAATAGCAAACTTGATAAATCACTGTTGTGGTTTTTGTGCTGTAGGTAAGAACGGTTCTTGCTAGAAGCCGGTAGCAGCCACGTAAAACTTGCAACAACAAAGTAGAGGACGTCTAACTTGTTTTTGTAGGGCATGTTATGATCTGATATGGTCAAGACATGATGTGATATATGTTATTGTATGAGAGGATCATGTTTTGTAAAAGTTATCGACAACCAGCAAGAGCCTTATGGTTGTCCCTTTATTGTATGAAATGCAAACGCCATTTACTTGCTTTACTTTATCACTAAGCGATAGCGATAGTTGTAGAAGCAATAATTGGCGAGAAGACCACGACGCAACAGTGGAGATCAAGGTGTCAATCCGGTCACAATGGAGATCATGATGATGCTTTTGAGATGGAGATCAAAGCACAAGAAGATCATGGTCATATCATGTCACATATTTTGATTTCATGTGATGTTTATCTTTTATGCATCTTATATTGCTTAGTCCGACGGTAGCATTATAAGATGATCCTCCTTAACTAAAATTTCAAGGTATAAGTGTTCTTCCTGAGTATGCACCATTGCGATAGTTCTTCATGTTGAGACACCACGTGATGATCGGGTGTGATAGGCTCTACGTTCACATACAATGGGTGCAAGACAATTTTGCACATGTGGAATACTCGGGTTAAACTAGACGAGCCTAGCATGTACAGACATGGCCTTGAACACTGGAGACCGAAAGGTCGAACGTGAGTCATATAGTAGATCTGATCAACATAGAGATGTTCACCATTGATGACTACTCCATCTCACGTGATGATCAGACATGGTTTAGTTGATTTGGATCACGTATCATTTAGATGACTTGAGGGATGTCCATCTAAGTGGGAGTTCTTAAGTAATTTGATTAATTGAACTTAATTTATCATGAAGTTAGTCCTGATAGAATTTGCAAATTATGATGTAGATAAATAGCTCGCGTTGTAGCTCCCCTATGTTTTTTTGATATGTTCCTAGAGAAAACTAAGTTCAAAGATGTTAGTAGCAATGATGTGGACTGGGTCCGTGATCTGGGGATTATCCTCATTGCTGCACAGAAGAATTATGTCCTTAATGCACCACTGGGTGATATACCTATTGCAGAAGCAGATGTAGACGTTATGAACATTTGGCAAGCTTGATGTGATGACTACTTGATAGTTTAGTGCACCATGCTCTAAAACGTTTTGAAACGCCACGGATCATATGAGATGTTCCAAGAGCTGAAATTGGTATTCCAGAATCATGCCCATGTCGAGAGGTATGATACCTTTGACAAGTACTTTGCCTAAAAGATGGAGGAGAATAGCTCAGCTAGTGAGCATGTGCTCAAAATGTCTGGGTACTACAATCGCTTAAATCAAGTGGGAGTTAATTTTCCAGATAAGATAGTGATTGACAGAGTTCTCTAGTCTACTAGAACTTCGTGATGAACTATAATATGCAAGGGATGACGAAAACTATTCTCGAGCTTTTCGCAATACTGAAATCGGTGAAGGTAGGAATCAAGAAAGAGCATCAAGTGTTGATGGTTAACAAGACCACTAGTTTAAAGAAAAAGTGCAAGGGGAAGAAAGGGAACTTCAAGAAGAATGGCAAGCAAGTTGTTACTCCCGTGAAGAAGCCCAAAGCTAGACCTAAGCCTGAAACTGAGTGCTTCTACTGCAAAGGGAATAGTCACTAGAAGCGGAACTGCCCCAAATACTTGGCGGATAAGAAGGATGGCAAAGCGAGCAAAGGTATATTTGATATACATGTTATTGATGTGTACCTTGCTAGTATCCGTAGTAGCTACTGGGTATTTGATACTAGTTCAGTTGCTACAATTAGTAACTCAAAAAAGGAGTTGCGGAATAAATAGAGACTAGTTAAAGGCGAGGTGATGATGTGTGTTGGAAATGATTCCAAGGTTGATACGATCACCATCGCACACTCCCTCTACCTTCGGGATTAGTGGTGAACCTAAATGTTATTTGGTGTTTGCGTTGAGCATGAATATGACTTGATCATGTTCATTGCAATACGGTTATTCATTTAATTTAGAGAATAATTGTTATTTTGTTTACATGAATAAAACCTTCTATGGTCATACACCCAGTGTGAATGGTTTATTGAACCTCGACCGTAGTGATACACATATTTGTAATATAGATGCCAAAAGATGCAAAGTTGATAATGATAGTGCAACATACTTGTGGCACTGCAGTTTAGGTCATATTGGTGTAAAGCGCATGAAAAAACTCCATGCTAATGGGATTTTGGAATCACTTGATTATGAATCATTTGATACTTGCGAACCATGCCTCATGGGCAAGATGACTAAAAAACCATTATGTGGAATAATGGAGCGAGCCAATGACTTATTGGAAATAATACATACCGATGTATGTGGTCCGATGAGTGTTGACGCACGCGGTGGGTATCGTTATTTTCTGACCTTCACAAATTATTTGAGCAGATATGCTTATATCTACTTAATGAAACACAAGTCTGGAATCTTTGAAAAGTTCACAGAAATTCAGAATGAAGTGGAGAATCATCGTAAACAAGAAAATAAAGTTTCTACAATCTGATCGTGTAGGCGAATATTTGAGTTACGTGTTTGGCCTTCATTTAAAACAATGTGGAATTGTTTCAGAACTCATGCCACCTAGAACACCACAACATAATGGTGTGTCTGAATGTCATAACCGCACTTTATTAGATATGTTGCGATATATGATGTCTCTTACCGATTTACCACTATCGTTTTGGGGTTATGCATTAGAGACAGCAGCATTCACGTTAAATAGGGCACCGTCTAAATCCATTGAGACGACACCGTATGAACTGTGGTTTAGCAAGAAACGTAAGCTGTCGTTTCTTAAAATTTGGGGTTGCGACACTTATGTCAAAAGGCTTCAGCCTGATAAGATCGAATCCAAATTGGAGAAAGTGCGTCTGGGTACACCTTGCATCACAGATCCGAAGGCAAGATCTTTGTTGCTGAGAATGGGTTCTTTCTAGAGAAGGAGTTTCTCTCAAAAGAAGTGAGTGGGAGGAAAGTAGAACTTGATGTGGTAAATGTACCTCCTCTCAAATTGGAAAGTAGTACATCAGAGAAAATTGTTCCCGTGATGCCTACACCAACTAGAGAGGAAGCTAAAGATGATGATCATGAAACTTTAGATCAAGTTACTACTGAATTTCATAGGTCAACCAGAGCACGATCCGCACCAGAGTAGTACGACAATCCTATCCTGGAAGTCATGTTACTAGACAAAAGCGAACCTACAAACTATGAAGAAGCTATGATGACCCAGATTCCGACAGATGGCTTGAGGCCATGAAATCTGACATAGGATCCATATATAAGAAAAATTGTGGACTTTGGTGGACTTGCCTGATGATCGTCAATCCATAGAGAATAAATGGATCTTTAAGAAGAAGACTGACGCAGATGGTAATGTTACTGTCTACAAAGCTCGACTTGTCGCAAAAGGTTATCGACAAGTTCAATGGGTTGACTACGATGAGACTTTCTCAACTGTAGCGATGCTTAAGTTCGTCCGAATGATGTTAGCAATTGCAACATTTTATGAAAATCTGGCAAATGGATGTCAAAATTGCATTCCTTAAATGGACATCTCTAAGAAGAGTTGTATATGATGCAACCAGAAGGTTTTGTCGATCCTAAAGGTGCTAACAAGGTGTCCAAGCTCCAGTGATCCATCTATGAACTGGTGCAAGCATCTCGGAGTTGGAATATATGCTTCGATGAGGTGATCAAAGCATATGGTTTTATACATACTTATAGTGAAGCCTGTATTTACAAGAAAGCGAGTGGGAGCTTTGTAGCATTTATCATATTATATGTGGATGACATATTGTTGATTGGAAATGATACCGAATTTCTGATAGCATAAAAGGATACTTGAATAAGAATTTTTCAATGATAGACCTCGGTGAAGCTCCTTACATATTGGGCATCAAGATCTATAGAGATAGATCAAGATGCTTGAGAAGACTTCCAATGAGTACATACCATGACAAGATTTTGAAGGATTTAAAAATGGATCAGTCAAAGAAGGAGTTCTTGCCTATATTGTAAAGGTGTGAGTTGAGTAAAGACTCAAAACCCAACCACGGCATAAGATAAAGAGAGAATGGAAGTCATTCCCTATGCATCATCCATAGGTTCTATAAAGTATGCCATGCTGTGTACCAAACCTGTTGTGTACCTTGGCACGAGTTTGTGAAAGCACAAGTGCTCCCTAGGTGGTTTTGGTAATTAATGTCAACATATCTCTTGTTGGACTAACAATTTTATCTAGTATATTTAAGATAAGTTCAACATTGGAGTGGCATGGACTAAAGGATGTGGGAACTCCTTCAAGATGCTAAGGACAAAGGATTGGCTCAAGCTTCAAGCTCAAGACTCTTCATTTTATATTTTAGTGATCCAAGATCACATTGAGTCTATAGGAAAAGACAATACTATCAAGGAGGGATGAGGTGTTGCTTAATGAGCCTCTTGCTTCAAGTGCTTAGTGATATGCTCCAAAACCCTCAACTACTTTACCACTTCCACACATATGTCCTAAACCTAAAGTCAAACTCGGCCCCACTGATTCTTTCTATCCGGCGCCATCGAGTTTGGATGTCTTAGCCACTTCCACAAACCCTAATCAAATCGGTCTCACCGATAGGGATCTCGGTCTCACCGAGATGGGATTGTAGTCTCTCTATGTATGTCCATTATCAAAATCGGTCTCACCGAGTTTGAGCAATCGGTACTACCGAGATTACAATGCAAACTTTTTGGTTGACTTATTATCAAAATCGGTCCCACCGAGTTTGATAATAGGTCCAACCGAGTTTGCCTGACCAACTCTCTGGTTAGCTAATTACCAAAATCGGTCCTACCGAGTTTGTTTAATCGGTCTCACCGAGATTACATTATGCCCTAACCCAAACCATATCGGTCCTACCGAGTTGCATTTCGGTTCCACCGAAAATCCTACCGGTCACTAGATTTGCTAAATCGGTCCGACCGAGTTTGTTGATTCGGTCCCACCGAGTTTGGCAAATTGTGTATAACGGTTAGATTTTGTGTGGAGGCTATATATACCCCTCCACCTCCTCTTCATTCGTGGAGAGAGCCATCAGACTAAACCTACACTTCCAGCGTCCTATTTCTGAGAGAGAACTACCTACTCATGTGTTGAGGCCAAGATATTCCATTCCTACCATATGAATCTTGATCTCTAGCCTTCCCCAAGTTGCTTTCCACTCAAATCCTCTTTCCACCAGATCCAATTCCTATGAGAGAGAGTTGAGTGTTGGGGAGACTATCATCTGAAGCACAAGAGCAAGGAGTTCATCATCAACGCACCATTTGTTACTTCTTGGAGAGTGGTGTCTCCTAGATTGGCTAAGTGTCACTTGGGAGCCTCCGACAAGATTGTGGAGTTGAACCAAGGAGTTTGTAAGGGCAAGGAGATCGCCTACTTCGTGAAGATCTACCGCTAGTGAGGCAAGTGGGCGACGGCCATGGTGGGATAGACAAGGTTGCTTCTTTGTGGACCCTTCGTGGGTGGAGCCCTCCGTGGACTCACGCAACCGTTACCCTTCGTAGGTTGAAGTATCCATCAACGTGGATGTACGATAGCACCACCTATCGGAACCACGCCAAAAACATCCGTGTCTCCAATTGCGTTTGAATCCTCCAAACCCTTCCCTTTACATTCTTGCAAGTTGCATGCTTTACTTTTCGCTGCTCATATACTCTTTGCATGCTTGCTTGCTATGTGTTGTGAATGTTAAACTTGTGCCTAAACTCTACTTAAATTTTAAAAGGGTTAAAAACTGCAACTTTGGTACTTAGCTTCTAATCACCCCCCCCCACTAGACACCTCTTCTCAAGGTCCTACTAGTGGTATCAGAGCATTGGTCTCCATTGCTTTGGTTTAATCACCATTGGAGGAAGATGGATGAGTCTACTTTGGGGAGTCTTAGACATAGAGTGCCTATTCTTGATGGAGAGTATTTTCATGAGTGGAAAAATGAGATGCTTGTAATTTTCAATCAATATCATTTGAACAAGTACTTTGCTAGTCCTTGTGCACCTTGTGTTGATCCTATGCATCCAACCCATGATGAGTCAATTGACATGATTAGGAATGTTAGAATTGTTAATCTTATCACTAGAGGCTTGCCTAGAAACTTGATTATAAAACTGCCTACTCTTGAGTGTGCCTACACTATATGGAAATTTCTTGAGGAACGATTTCCAAATTATTCTTTGAAAAATCTTGATGAAATTCTCCATAAGTCTATTGCTTTGAGTAAAATGAATACTAGTGATCCTATGTTTGGTGATCGTCTATTTGAACTTACAAATCTTATGCGCGCCAAAGGAAATGTTGGTATTATTAGTGATATTATTTCCGAAGCTATAAAAATTCATAGACAAGATCATTGTCAAACTCACTCTAACGAATCACCCTCTATAGGATTTGATCCACCACATGACGATGTTGAACATGGATACTATGACGAGGATGATGAAAGTGACTTTGATCTTGATGATGCAATGAGACACTTTGGTCTTATGGCAAATCTTCGGGGATATATGTCAAGAGGAAAGGAATGGGTTCTTGATAGTGGATGTACCGATCACATGACCGGATATAAAGACATGTTTCATGAGCTTGCTGATAATGATAGTCCTCGAAAGTTTGTCACTTTCGGTGACAACTCAAAGGGTAAAGTGGTTGGCCTTGGTAAGGTGGCCATCTCACATGATAGCTCCATACAAAATGTCATGCTCATTGAATCTCTTGGATACAACTTACTTTCAGTATCTAGACTTGTTGATTTCGGTTTCAATATCCTATTTACTGAAGTTGATTGCCAAGTGTTTCGTCGAGACAATCATAAAATGGTCTTTACCGGCATACGTAGAGGTGATCTATACATTGTTGATTTCACTAAAAAGGCTCAACCTAAAACTTGCTTCATTGCTAAGTCCTCAAAAGTTTGGTTATGGCATAGACGACTAGGTCACGTTGGCATGAGAAACCTTGACAAGCTTATTAAAGGAAATCATATCCTTGGAGTTAATGATGTCATATTTGATAAGGATAGACTTTGCAGTGCTTGTCAAGCAGGTAAACAGGTTGGAGGAAGGCATCCCGTGAAGAACATCATGACCACAAGGAGGCCACTCGAGCTACTTCACATGGATCTCTTTGGTCCCAACTCTTACAAGAGTCTCGGTGGAAATTCTTTTGGTCTAGTTATAGTTGATGATTTTTCCAGATTTACGTGGGTGTTCTTTCTCGATGATAAATCGCAGGTTCAGAAGATCTTCAAAAACTTTGCTAGGAAGGCCCAAAATCAATTTGAAGTGAAGATCAAGAAGGTTCGCAGCGACAATGGAATGGAGTTCAAGAACGCAAATGTGGACACCTTTCTTGACGAAGAAGGGATTTCACACGAGTTCTCGGCTACGTACGCACCTCAACAAAATGGAGTTGTTGAGAGGAAGAACCGGACGCTCATCGAAATGGCGAGAACAATGCTTGATGAGTACAAGACGCCGAAGCACTTTTGGGCAGAAGTAGTTGAGACAGCTTGTCATGCAACAAATCGCTTGTATCTTCACAAGCTACTCGGCAAGACGGCATACGAGCTCCTCACCGGTAACAAACCCCAAGTTGGATACTTTCGAGTATTCGGCTCAAAGTGCTACATTCTTGATAAGCATCGTCGTTCTAAATTTGCTCCTAAGTCTCATGAAGGTTTCCTACTAGGTTATGGCTCAAACTCTCACACATATCGTGTCTACAAAAATTTCACCCGAAAGGTTGAAGAGACGGTAGATGTGAAGTTTGATGAATCTAATGGCTCGCAAGTAGAGAAATTGCCAATTGATGTAGGAGACAAAGATCCTTCGGAAGCAATCCAAGACTTGTCTATTGGCAAGGTCCGTCCAACGGAAGTGAAGGAGAGTACCTCGTCTGTCCAAGTGGAAGCTTCTACTTCACGACAAGGTGAACCAAGAGTTGATACGGAAGCATCCACAAGTGGGACACACCAAGATGAAGGAAACGAGGAAGTGCATCAAGATGAACGTCAATGACCTCCTTCTCCACCACGACAAGAGAACGACAACGCCAACAATGAAGAAGGCCAAGAAGAAGAACAAGATGAAGAAGATGTTCAACGAAGATCCAAGCAAAAGCTTTCACGAGTTCGAGCAAGAATTGCTAAAGACCATCCCATCGAGCAAATCTACAATGATATTCAAACCGGGAGAATCACTCTCTCTAAAACTCGTCTAGCTAACTTTTGTGAAAACTATTCTTTCATCTCTAGCATTGAACCTATGAAGGTCGAAGAAGCATTAGAAGATCCGGATTGGATAAATGCTATGCATGAAGAGATACACAACTTTGAGAGGAACCAAGTTTGGACATTGGTTGAGAAGCCCGACAACAACCACAACATCATCCGTACCAAATGGGTGTTTCGCAACAAGCAAGATGAAGATGGACAAGTAGTTCGCAACAAAGCACGTCTCGTCGCCCAAGGCTACACACAAGTCGAAGGTATGGACTATGGTGAGACTTACGCCCCTGTTGCTAGACTTGAGTCCATTCGCATCTTACTTGCCTATGCTAATCACCATGATATCACCTTGTACCAAATGGACATTAAAAGTGCCTTTCTAAATGGTGAAATACAGGAGGAAGTTTATGTTAAACAACCTCCCGGCTTTGTCAATCCTAAGAAACTCAATCATGTTTACAAACTTCACAAAGCTCTTTATGGTCTTAAACAAGCTCCTAGAGCATGGTATAAATGCTTAACCAAGTTCCTTATTGAAAAAGGCTTTGAAATTGGGAAAATTGATTCTGCTCTTTTTACTAAAAGGGTTAATGGAGAACTATTTGTGTGCCAAATCTATGTTGATGACATTATATTTGGTTCAACTAACCCTCATTTTAGTGAAAAGTTTGGGAAGCTAATGTCGGAGAAGTTTGAGATGTCTATGATGAGTGAACTCAAATTCTTTCTTGGGTTGCAAATCAAGCAAACTAAGGAAGGTACTTTTGTCTCTCAAACGAAGTACACCAAGGACTTATTCAAGAAGTTCAATATGCAAGAATGCAAAGGTATGACTACACCCATGCCTACTAGTGGACATCTTGACTTAAACAAAGATGATGAACCGGTTGATCAAAAGGTTTATCGCTCTATGATTGGTTCATTGTTATATCTATGTGCTTCATGTCCCGATATTATGATAAGTGTGTGCATGTGTGCATGATATCAAGCTGCTCCTAAAGAATGTCATCTTAAGGCTGTGAAAAGGATAGTGAGATACTTAATACATATACCAAATTTTGGCATTTGGTATCCTAAGAGGGCCTCTTTCGATCTTGTTGGCTACTCCGACTCGGACTATGCTGGAGACAAGGTTGATAAAAACTCCACTTCGGGTACTTGTCAATTTCTTGGTAGATCTCTTGTGTCTTGGTCTTCCAAGAAACAAAACTCGGTATCCTTATCCACCGATGAAGCGGAATACATTCCCGCTGGCTCATGTTGTGCTCAATTACTTTGGACGACTCAAACTCTTAAAGATTATGGGATATATGTGAAACATGTTCCATTGCTTTGTGACAATGAAAGTGCTATCAAAATTGGTCATAATCCTGTGCAACATTCTCGAACTAAGCATATTGAAGTTCGTCATCATTTCATTCAAGATCATGTTGCTAAGGGTGACATTGATCTTAAGCATGTTCGCACCGAAAAGCAATTAGCGGATATATTCACTAAACCTCTTGATGAGAAAGTGTTTTGCAGGTTAAGAGGAGAATTGAACATCATTGATGCTTCAAACTTGGAGTAGAAACTCCATTGGATACATGCAAGACATGAGCTTATGACTAATCCTTGATATTTGTCTTATGATGAAAATCTTATATCTTGGATATATTTGTACCTTGCATGTTATCTAACCCATGTAGGTACTTGGTTGAATCAAATTCCATGAGATTGTAATCTAGTCATATCTTGAGCAATCTCTACATCACCAAGTCTCTACACAAAGGTGGTTGAAAACAAGGAAACACGAAACCATTCGAACATATCCTTTGACAAATTGTATGTTGAGCTTCATGATTGTCATTTTTGGATACACAAGTGCTCTTCCTTGCAAGAACTAACCCATGTAGGTAGATGGACTCAAATTCCAAGTGGTGCTCCAAATTCTTGATGAGCTACATCAACCTTGAGCGACTCACACAAGTTCAACTACATGGACATCACCACCAACCGAGGTATGTTATTCCATCTTAGAGAAGCTTTACTCCAAGTCATGAACTAAAGCAACTCGACAAGATGTGAATACATCAAGATGCTTAAACAAAAAATGGTAACCCCATTTTGAGCTTAAACGATGAGTATGACCTATCATCAAGTGATCTCACTTGACTCCTAAGTCAATATACTCTAACATAGGTGACTTCGTCACCGACCATCTCTAGATGAAGTTCTCTTGTGTTTTCTTCTATATTTTTGCATTTGTCTCATGCATATTTGTTTCCCCTTTCCAAAAAACAAAAACTTCATCTAGATTTCTTTCTGTTTGCTCTGCATTCTATGCATCCAATTCCTTGCATATCATTCAGTAAATTCCTTGCAAATCTTTGTGAGATCTTATTAGTCTAGTGAGCTGAGGTGACAAGTGTTTTTCTCTGTGATGAACTCGGTTTCACCGATTTGTTGTTTTCGGTCCAACCGAATCCTTTCGGTGCAACCGAAGCCTACAACTCGGTGCCACCGATTTCACAACAGGGAAAATAGTTTACCACTTATTCTGTGTTTTTTCTGATCCAGCTCCACTCAATGAATCTTGTCCTCTACAAGCATCACATTTTTATCATTGCTTTATGTTGTGACTCAAGGATCAAACCCATTCATGACAAATTCTAGAGGGAGAGAGAGAGATTACATCTTTATCAAGCCCTTCTTGGAAATTGATGTCAAAGGGGGAGAGAGAGATCACATAAAAGCTTATCACTTACAGAGAGAGAGAGAGATCACATCAGAGAAGGAGAGAGAGATCCTTCAAGGGGAGAGAGAGATCTCCAGGGGGAGAGAATACTAGTAGAAAGTATTTCTCAAGGATCCCAGATGCTTGGTGTTCAAGAGGAGAGATGCCTCATGTCTTCTTGAGGGGAAAGACATGTTCATATGTGCTTTTTTGCATTAGCTTGCACTAGCTCTGTTCATTTATATCTTTTAGATCTGATTTTCTGTTCCCTATCTTCTCCCAATATCCCATGCTAGATTCAGGGGGAGCAAGACATCTAAGGGAAAGAAATCATTCAAATTCATTGCATATCTTTACTCTTGGGGACATGTCAATTCCAATGTGGTACTTAGTACTCACTCTCTACATGTCATCCCAGTCTTGGTATTCCTGTGGTTTCTTCTGTTTGCTCTGGCTAGTAGGTGCATCTGTGTTATCTAACCTTATTTTCACAGGTTCATTCCGTCCTAATCCAACTCAAGACTACAAGGTAAGTATATGCATCACAATCATGTGTATGAGGAATTCTTGCTGATGTACATACTGTTTGCAAGGACTCATGGGCATGAAGGTATTTCCTTTAATACGTTTTGCTCTGATGCATATGGCCAAGATACATGTAACACATTGCCTGCTCTATCATGGTTATGCTATTGCATGCTTCCATTTTCAATATTCACATGATTGCATACATGTAGGGGGAGCCTATGCTTGTTACATGTCTTTCCAAAGCTTTACTTACTATTTATTAAATCTTTATCTAAAGCTTTGATGTATGTTGTCATCAATTCCCAAAAAGGGGGATATTGAAAGCACAAGTGCTCCCTAGGTGGTTTTGGTAATTAATGTCAACATATCTCTTGTTGGACTAACAATTTTATCTAGTATATTTCAGATAAGTTCAACATTGGAGTGGCATGGACTAAAGGATGTGGGAACTCCTTCAAGATGCTAAGGACAAAGGATTGGCTCAAGCTTCAAGCTCAAGACTCTTCATTTTACATTTTAGTGATCCAAGATCACATTGAGTCTATAGGAAAAGCCAATACTATCAAGGAGGGATGAGGTGTTGCTTAATGAGCCTCTTGCTTCAAGTGCTTAGTGATATGCTCCAAAACCCTCAACTACTTTACCACTTCCACACATATGTCCTAAACCTAAAGTCAAACTCAGCCCCACTGATTTTTCTATCCGGCGCCACCGAGTTTGGATGTCTTAGCCACTGCCACAAACCCTAAGCAAATCGGTCTCACTGATAGGGATCTCGGTCTCACCGAGATGGGATTGTAGTCTATCTGTGTATGTCCATTATCAAAATCGGTCTCACCGAGTTTGAGCAATCGGTACTACCGATATTACAATGCAAACTTTCTGGTTGACTTATTATCAAAATCGGTCCCATCGAGTTTGATAATCAGTCCAACCGAGTTTGCCTGACCAACTCTCTGGTTAGCTAATTACCAAAATCGGTCCTACCGAGTTTGTGTAATCGGTCTCACCGAGATTAGGTTATGCCCTAACCCTAACCATATCGGTCCTACCGAGTTGCATTTCGGTCCCACCGAAAATCCTAACGGTCACTAGATTTGCTAAATCGGTCCGACCGAGTTTGTTGATTCGGTCCCACCGAGTTTGGCAAATTGTGTGTAACGGTTAGATTTTGTGTGGAGGCTATATATACCCCTCCACCTCCTCTTCATTCGTGGAGAGAGCCATCAGACTGAACCTACACTTCCAGCATCCTATTTCTGAGAGAGAACTACCTACTCATGTGTTGAGGCCAAGATATTCCATTCCTACCATATGAATCTTGATCTCTAGCCTTCCCCAAATTGCTTTCCACTCAAATCCTCTTTCCACCAGATCCAAATCCTATGAGAGAGAGTTGAGTGTTGGGGAGACTATCATTTGAAGCACAAGAGCAAGGAGTTCATCATCAACGCACCATTTGTTACTTCTTGGAGAGTGGTGTCTCCTAGATTGGCTAGGCGTCACTTGGGAGCCTCCGACAAGATTGTGGAGTTGAAAAAGGAGTTTGTAAGGGCAAGGAGATCGCCTACTTCGTGAAGATCTACCGCTAGTGAGGCAAGTCCTTCGTGGGCGACGGCCATGGTGGGATAGACAAGGTTGCTTCTTCATGGACCCTTCATGGGTGGAGCCCTCCGTGGACTCACGCAACCCCTACCCTTCGTGGGTTGAAGTCTCCATCAACGTGGATGTACGATAGCACCACCTATCGGAACCACGCCAAAAACATCCATGTCTCCAATTGCGTTCGAATCCTCCAAACCCTTCCCTTTACATTCTTGCAAGTTGCATGCTTTACTTTCCGCTGCTCATATACTCTTTCCATGCTTGCTTGCTATGTGTTGTGAATGTTAAACTTGTGCCTAAACTCCACTTAAATTTTAAAAGGGTTAAAAACTGCAACTTTGGTACTTAGTGTCTAATCACCCCCCCCCCCCTCTAGACACCTCTTCTCAAGGTCCTACCGTTTGCAAGGGGGTACAATAGTGATCCAGGAATAGATCACTAGAAAGCGGTTAGAATTATCCTTAGTTACCTTAAATAGGATTAAGGAAATGTTTCTCGGTTATGGAGGTGATAAAGAGTTCAACGTAACGAGTTATGTCGATGCAATCTTTAACACTAATCTAGATGACTCTAAGTCTCAATCTAGATAGGTATTGAATGTGGGAGCAATTAGCTAGAGTAGCTCCATGCAGAGCATTGTAGACATAGAAATCTGCAAAATACATACGAGTCTGAATATGGCGGACCCGTTGACTAAACTTCTCTCACAAGAAAAACATGATCACACCTTAGTACTCTTTGGGTGTTAATATAGAGATGTGAATTAGATTATTGACTCTAGTAAACCCTTTGGGTGTTGGTCACATGAAGATGTGAACTATGGGTATTAATCACATAAAGATGTGAACTATTGGTGTTAAATCACATGGATGTGGATACATAGACAAAATACCGTGTTTCTAGTAAGCCTCTAATAGACTAGCTCGTTGATCAAAGATAATTAAGTTTCCTAACCATAAACATGTGTTATCATTTGATAAACGGGATCACAGCATTAGGACATTGATGTGATGGACAAGACCCATTCGTTAGCTTAGCATTATGATCATGTCAGTTTCATTGCTACTGGTTTCTTCATGACTTATACAAGTTCCTCAAACTATGAGATAATGTAACTCCTGAATACCGGAGGAACACTTTGTATGCTACCAAATGTCACAACGTAAATGGGTGATTATAAAGGTGCTCTATGGGTGTCTCGGAAGGTATTTGTTCGGTTGGCATAGATCGAGATTAGGATTTGTCACTCCGTGTTTCGGAGAGGTATCTCTGGGCCCTCTCGGTAATACTCATCACTATAAGCCTTGCAAGCATTGTGACTAATGAGTTATATCATGATAAATGTTCTAGAATTGTATTAACCGGAAACATGATACATGTGTGGACACATAGACAAAATAATGTGTCCCTAGTAAGCCTCTACTAGACTAGCTCGTTGATTAAAGATGGTTAAGTTTCCTAACCATAGACATGTGTTGTCATTTGATAAATTGGGTCACATCATTAGGAGAATGATGTGATGGACAAGACCCATTCGTTAGCTTAGCATTATGATTGTTCAGTTTTATTGCTATTGCTTCCTTCATGTCAAATACATATTCCTTCGACTATGACATTATGCAACTCCCAGATACCGGAGGAATGCCTTGTGTGCTATCAAAGTCACAATGTAACTGGGTGATTATAAAGATGCTCTATAGGTATCCCCGAAGGTATTTGTTGGGTTGGCATAGATCGAGATTAAGATTTGTCACTCTGAGTATCGGAGATGTATCTTTGGGCCCTCTCGGTAATACACATCATAAGAAGCCTTGCAAGCAAAGTGACTAATGAGTTAGTTGCAGGATGATGTATTATGGAACGAGCAAAGATACTTTCCGGTAATGAGATTGAACTAGGTATGAAGATATCGACGATCGAATCTCGGGCAAGTAACATACCAATGGACAAAGGGAATAACGTATGTTGTCATAACGTTTGACCGATAAAGATCTTCATAGAATATGTGGGAGCCAATATGAGCATCCAGGTTATGCTATTGCTTATTTACTAGAGAGGTGTCTCGGTCATTTCTACATAGTTCTTGAACCCGTAGGGTCCGCACGCTTAACGTTTGATGACGATATTGTATTATATGCGTTATGTGATTTGGTGATCAAATGTTGTTCGGAGTCTCGGATGAGATCACATACATGATGAGGAGTCTCGAAATGGTCGAGAGGTAAAGATTGATATATAGGACGATGCTATTCGGACACCGTAAGTGTTTCGAGAAGCACCGAGTACTTATCGGGTCACGGAAGGGGTTCCGGGCACCCCCGGCAAAAGATATGGGCCTTATGGGCCAAGAGGGGAAACGCGCCAGCCACAAAGGACCAGCCAAAAAGGGGCTGCCCCCCCCCCCATATGGGCTAGCCAAATTGGAGAACGAAACGGGAAGGAGGAAAGGAAAAAGGGAATGGGATTCCCCCTTCCCCCTCTTCCCTTCCTACTCCAAATAGGAATAGGAGAGGGAGGTTGGCCGAATTGGGAGAGGACCCCAAGTAGGATTCCTCCTACTTGGGGTGCCCCCTTGGCTGCTTCTCCTCCCCTCCAACATATATATATGTGGGGAAGGGGCGCCTACAACATAGAAGAAGAACTATTAGCCGTGTGCGGCACCCCCCCTCCACAGTTTACACCCCCAGTCATATTGTCGCGGTGCTTAGGCGAAGCCCTACACGGATCACTTCACCGTGACCATCACCATGCCGTCATGCTGACGGAACTCATCTACTTCCTCAACACCTTGCTGGATCAAGAGGGCGAGGAACGTCATCGAGCTGAACATGTGCAGAACTCGGAGGAGCCGTATGTTCAGTACTTGATCGGTCGGAGGTAGAAGAAGTTCGACTACATCAACCGTGTTGTGTAACGCTTCCGTTTTTGGTCTACGAGGGTACGTAGACACACTCTCCCCCTCTCGTTGCTCTGCATCTCCTAGATAGATCTTGAGTGAGCGTAGGAATTTTTTGAAATTGCATGCTACGTTCCCCAACACTTCCTTATGTGCTAGAAAATACACTACAATCGGCACAAAAAATGGGTATTCTATGCACCAATTGCTTTCTACATCAGCACCCTAGTCATGTCAGTATCCAAATATTGACATACCTCATGCCCCCCCATGGTATTCGAATTATCCATCTCGTATGCCAATAGTGAATAGTCAACCATAATAAGCTCTGCAAAATCCTAGAATTTTTAACCTAAGCCACCCATTCCCAAATTGCCTAGGCCACCTTCCATGTAGGCATGCACATCAGAAGCATCAGCAAGTACCCAGTTTATATGGCCAACACATGTTGCAACAACCAATGATTCATGTAAGGTTCTAGCTGCTAAGTCTTGTCAAACAATTAATGACCGACCACTTCATGAAGAGCTAATGTATATTGTAGACTTGTGAGATTGTGAACTCTATGTACAAAACTAAGAGAAAGTGCAAGACTATTCGCTTACAATTGTTTAGTTGCAACTGGAAGAAAATGCCATGAAGCAAACATGAGACTAATCACCTACATGTTGATGGATGGTAATTAGATCTGTCACCAAGGAGGATCGCATCGGATGGTGGTGAGACCCAGGTTCCATGGACCTGTGACCAAGTAATATGGAGCATAGGGGAATGATGAATGTGGCGTGAGGATAGTGATGGATGGTGCAGCGTGGGTGAGATCCTGTCAACCTATGGCAATGTGACGATGGAGTAAGTTCTAAATTGGAGCATACATGCGACTAGGACAAGCTCTAGTGGACCTGCTGCTAGCTGATCATGCGTGAACCTGGACGCCACCGACAAGCCACGACGTGGCTTGTGTCAGATATGTATAAGACACGAGAGGATATAGCGACGGAGTTCGAGTGCGGTAGCTTGCGGATGTGGTGATTTCGAATGGGGATAGGGAAGGAAGTGGTGACGTGGTTTGAGGCTAAAATTCATGGTCATCTGGTTTTCAGAAACCAAACTGGGTGGAGAGAGTGGGTGTGGGCGATTTCGTTGGTAGAGCATGCGTACCATCCTGAAAATAGGATGGGAGAGTGGGTTATGTGAGAGGACAGATGGAGGTGGGAGCAGAACGAGGATTGATCTTTTAAGGTAGGATAAGGAAGGACAAAAGAGAAGAGAAGGGAAGAGGAAAGAGGAAAGTGTTATGCAACTACTGTCAGCGAGTCTGGTCCAAGGGTTCTAGAGTGGGAGCATCACAGGTGAGGTAGTCGATCACGCCAAGCTACGAAAAGGGTAATTACCGACAACGTCACCTAGTTTACAAGTCGCGCCTTCATGTAGTACATCCAAAGCCTTGGAAGCAAGGTCTCTTTCGCCTTTGTTGCCCATCCAAGAAGCAACGGGCAGGCCAAAAGGATGAATGTTGAAGTGTTGCAAGGACTGTAGACAAGGACCTTTGATAGACTGCGAAAATGCGACAAGCGTTGGATTGATGAGTTGTCGGTGGTTCTTTGGTCCATCAGGACAACACAAATTGAGCTACTGGCCAGTCTCCCTTCTCCCTGATATATGGTGCAGAACCAGTGCTCCCCATGGAACTCATATATGGGTCACCTCGGTTACTTGCCTATGATGAAGTTGAGCAAGAGAAGCTACGGCATGACGATCCTCGAAGAAGATCGTCTCCGGGCTGCTGTACGTGTTCCACGATACCAGCAAGCCCTGCGTCGCTACCATAGCCATAGGGTTCGTGCCCGGAGCCTTGAGGAAGGAGACCTTTTCCTTAGGCGCGTTCAGTCCACCAAGGGTTCAAACAAGTTGACACTAAAGTGGGAAGGCCCTTACCGGGTAGTACGTGTCACCAGACCTAGCGCAGTCCGTTTGGAGACCGAAGATGGCATCCCTATGCAAAACTCAAGGAATATTGAGCATCTTCGCAAGTTCTACCCATAAAGTGCGGTTGTCGGGCCTTGCCCCCACAACCTATTTTGTACAAGCATATTCCCCGAGACTTGTAACCCTTTGTACAAATCCAGGCGCAAACCCTGTGCAATGCTAATAAAATGAGGCGCTCTTTCATAAAAACTTGCATCCATGCATTCATATTTACTTGAGCACAATATTATCATGATAGCTCATGAGTAAGATAATCAACATGCAATAAAGATTCATGTGTTATCCTCTCTCTCTTTGATAATGACAGGGAAGTCTCTTTACGATGGTTCCCATAGAGAAAGATGAATACAAGGCTCTCCGCTGATCCCCGACAACCTCTTCCTTATCTAAAATGATAAGAAGGACAACAAGCAAAGATAAGTTCATCCTAACACTCCATGTTGTGTTCACGTATGAAGAACTTGTATGTAGGGGAACCTTGTTGCCTCCGTCATTTGTGCTCCCATCTCTTGATTCGAGCCCTTTCGATCAGGCTAGTTGCAGCAACATTTGAAGGGAGGTTAACAAGGGGGCAACCTTCATCCACGCTCCTAACCTGTTTTTGAACCTATCGAACGAGGTTTAGTAGTAGCTGTAATGAGTGCCAGCAAGATGCATTGTCGGGGAGCCTTGTTTACTTGGAAGTATTGAAGGATCATCCATCAGCATGTTTGATACATGCACAAGTACCCGGCAGGCATTTTTTCCATTAATACATAGATCACAGATCATACGGAGTACAAGCATGGAGGAAGGGTTACATGATTTAAACTAAAATTTGGCAAATGCCTACATCTTTTGATATGAAAAAATATAAGTGCATCGTAATGCCTTTCTTGTCCCTCTCCTCCTATAAGTTGGATCGAGACGGAAAGAGGGAAAAAGGAGCGTCTAGGCCGAAGCCCAGCCTGACCCCGTAAGGGCCCGCGGGATGCAGCCTGACAAGATCGGGAGAGCGCCTTCCCGGCAAGGAAGAAGAGGCCGGGGATAGAGGGAGCAGCTAGGCAATGCCTTGGTCGCCCCAACTAGGACCAGAGGAACGCGACAATATAGGAACACCTGCAGAGAAGACGAATCCAAGTCCACGAGGAAGCCAGTCGGGGTCCAGCTGGAGGTGGCGGTGACGTCCAAGCCAAGCACCCCCTGCAAATCGCTCTGCCAGGGCCAGGCTGTAGATGATGATGCTGCCCATGCCTGGCTGACGGTGACGGTGCGACCAACGTTCAGCTAAAGTCTGGGTCGTCGTCCTTCCCACTGGTCTCCTCCTCGTCGCTATCGCTCGAGGAGGAGCTTTCATCATCAGTCGAGCTATCCGTGCAGCATCTTAAGTGAGCACCAGAGCGTCTGAAGACTTTGATGAAGAGCATATCAGCCCCCACCAACTTGAAGCGGAGGACATGACCTTTGCTACCTCTTGAGCTTGCATTGGTTTTTCCCTTGAAGAGGAAAGGGTGATGTAGCAAAGTAGAGTAAGTATTTCCCTCAGTTTGAGAACCAAGGTATCAATCCAGTAGGAGAAAACGCACAAGTCACCGAATACCTGCACAAACAATCAACAAGCTTGCACCCAACGCGATAAAGGGGTTCTCAATCCCTTCACAGTTACTTGGAAAAGTGAGATCTCATAGAGATAGATAAACGGTAAAGTAAATATTTTTGGTATTTTTGGTTTATAGACCAGAAAGTAAAAGATTGCAAAATAAAGAAACGGCGACAGAAATTGGCAAGTTCACGGGAAACTAATATGATGTAAAATAGACCTGGGGGCCACAGGTTTCACTAGTGGCTTCCCTCAAGATAGCAAATATTACGGTGGGTGAGCAAATTACTATCGAGCAATTGATATAAAAGCTCAAAGTTATGACGATATCTAAGGCAATGATCATGAATATAGGCATCACGTCCGTGTCAAGTAGACCGAAACAATTCTGCATCTACTACTATTACTCCACACATCGACCGCTATCCAGCATGCATCTAGAGCATTAAGTTCATAAAGAACGGAGTAACGCATTAAGTAAAATGACATGATATTGAGGAATTATCTCAAGCAATATGATGAAAACCCCATATTTTTATCCTTGATGGCAACAATACAATACGTGCCTTGCTGCCCCTACTATCACTGGGAAAGGACACCGCAAGATTGAACCCAAAGCTAAGCACTTCTCCCATTGCAAGAAAAACCAATCTAGTAGGCCATACTAAACCGATAATTCGAAGAGACTTGCAAAGATATCAAATCATGCATATAGGAATTCAGAGAAGACTCAAATAATATTCATAGATAATCTGATCATAAATCCACAATTCATCGGATCTCGGCAAACACACCGCAAAAGAATATTACATCGAATAGATCTCCAAGAACATCAAGGAGAACATGGTATTGAGAATCAAAGAGAGAGAATAAGCCATCAAGCTACTAGCTATGGACCCGTAGGTCTGTGGTAAACTACTCACACTTCATCGGAAGGGTAATGATGTTGTTGTTGAAGCCCTCCGTGATTGAATCCCCCTCTGGCAGGATGCTGGAAAAGGCCCCTAGATGGGATATCACGGGTACAGAAGGTTGCAGCGGTGGAAAAGTGTTTTTGTGGCTCCATCTGATGTTTTTGGGGTATAAAAGTGTATATAGGTGAAGGAACTAGGTCATGAGAGCTCTGAGGCGCCCACGAGGTAGGGCGCGCGCCCTCAACCCTTGTGGCCACCTCGTTAATTCTTCGACTTCATCTCCAAGTCTCCTAGTTTGCTTCTGGTCCAAGAAAGATCATCGTGAAATTTTCATTCCGCTTGGACTCCATTTGGTATTCCTTTTCTGCGAAACTCTAAAACAGGCAAAAAAACAGAAACTGGCACTGGGCTCTAGGTTAATAGGTTAGTCCCAAAAATAATATTAAATAGCATATAAATGCATATAAACATCCAAAACAGATAATATAATAGCATGGAACAATGAAAATGTATAGATACGTTGGATACCTATCAAGCATCCCCAAGCTTAATTCCTGCTCGTCCTCGAGTAGGTAAATGAGAAAAACATAATTTTTGATGTGGAATGCTACCTAACACATTTATCCATGTAATTCTCTTTATTGTGGCATGAATGTTCAGATCTGAAAGATTCAACACAAAAGTTTAATATTGACATAAAAAATACTTCAAGCATACTAACAAGGCAATTGTGTCTTCTCAAAATAACATGGCCACAGAAAGCCTATCCCTACAAAATCATATAGTCTGGCTACGCTCCATCTTCATCACACAAACTACTCAAATCATGCACAACCCCGATGACAAGCCAAGCAAATGTTTGATACTTTGATGTTTCCAAACCTTTTCAACTTTCACGCAATACATGAGTGTGAGCCATGGACATAGCACTATGGTGGAAGAGAATATAGTGGTTGTGGAGAAGACAAAAAAGAGGGAGATAGTCTCACATCAACTAGGCGTATCAATGAGCTATGGAGATTCCCATCAATAGATATCAATGTGAGTGAGTAGGGATTGCCATACAACGGATGCACTAGAGCTATAAGTGTATGCAAGCTCAAAAAGAAACTAAGTGGGTGTGCATCCAACTTGCTTGCTCATGAAGACCTGGGGAATTTGAGGAAGCCCATCATTGGAATATACAAGCTAAGTTCTATAATGAGAAATTCCCACTAGTATATGAAAGTGACAAAATAAGAGACTCACTATCATGAAGATCATGGTGCTACTTTGAAGCACAAGTGTGGAAAAAGGATAGTAACATTGCCCCTTCTCTCTTTTTCTCTCTTTTTTTTCTTTTCTTTTCCTTTTTTTATTTTTTTCTTTCTTTATTTTTCTTGGGTTCTTTGGCCTCTTTTTTTCTCTTTTTTTATTTCCTCACATGGGACAATGCTCTAATAATGAGGATCATCACACTTCTATTTACTTACAACTCGAAAAATTACAACTCAATTCTTAGAACAAAATATGACTCTATGTGAATGCCTTCGGTGGTGTACCGGGATCAACTTATCAAGAGCGACATGTATGAAAGAATTATGAAAGGTAGCTTTGCCACAAATACGATGTCAACTACATGATCATGCAAAGCAATATGACAATGATGAAGCGTGTCATAATAAACGGAATGGTCAAAAGTTGCATGGCAATATATCTCGGAATGGCTATGGAAATGCCATAATAAGTAGGTATGGTGGCTGTTTTGAGGAAGGTATATGGTGGGTGTATGGTACCGGCGAAAGTTGCGCGGTACAAGAGAGGCTAGCAATGGTGGAAGGGTGAGGGTGCATAAAATCCATGAACTCAACATTAGTCAAAAAGAACTCACATACTTATTGCAAAAATCTATTAGTCATTGAACGAAGTACTACACGCATGCTCCTAAAGGGATAGATTGGTAGGAAAATACCATCGCTCATCCCCGACCACCACTCATAAGGAAGACAATCAATAAATACTTCATGCTCCAACTTCGTTACACAACGGTTCACCATACGTGCATGTTATGGGACTCGCAAACCTCAACACAAATATTTCTCAAATTCACAATTACTCTACTAGCATGACTCTAATATCACCATCTTCATATCTCAAAACAATCATAAAGAATCAAACTACTCATAGTATTCAACGCACTTTATATGGAAGTTTTTATTATATCCCTCTTGGATGCCTATCATATTAGGACTAAATTTATAACCAAAGCAAATTACCATGTTGTTCTAAAAGACTCTCAAAATAATATAATTGACGCATGAGAGTTCATCAATTTCTATAAAATAAAACCACCGCCGTCCTCTAAAAAGATATAAGTGAAGCACTAGAGCAATATTGTCTAGCTCAAAAGATATAAGTGAAGCACATAGAGTATTCTAACAAATCATGATTCATGCGTGTCTCTCCCAAGAGGTGTGTACAGCAAGGATGATTGTGGTCAAACAAAAAGCAAAGACTAAAATCATACAAGAAGCTCCAAGCAAAACACATATCATGTGGTGAATAAAAATATAGCCTCAAGTAAAGTTACCGATAAACGAAAACGAAAGAGGGAATGCCTTCCGGGGCATCCCTAAGCTTAGGCTTTTGGTTGTCCTTGAATATTACCTTGGGGTGCCTTGGGAATTCCAAGCTTAGGCTCTTGCCACTCCTTATTCCATAGTCCATAAAATCCTTACCCAAAACTTGAAAACTTCACAACACAAAACTCAATAGAAAATCTCATGAGCTCCATTAGTATAAGAAAATAAATTACCACTTTAAGGTACTGTTGCAAACTCATTCTTTATTTATATTGGTGTGATATATAATGTATTCCAACTTTTCCATGGTTCATTACCCCCCCCCCAATACTACCCATAGATTCATCAAAATAAGCAAACAACACATAGAAAACGGAATCTGTCAAAAACAGAACAGTATGTAGCAATCTGTAACTCTCGAATACTTCTATAACTCTAAAATTCTGGAAAATTAGGACAACCTGAACAATTTGTGCACCAATCCAGAGCAAAAAGAATCAGATCAAAAGCACATTTCCATAAAAATACTAGAAATTATTTACTAGGCACAAAAGTTTCCATTTTCGGTAGGATCAACACAACTATCACCGTAAGATATCCTAAAGATTTAACTTGGCACAAACACTAATTAAAGTACAAAACCACATCTAACCAGATGCTAGATGAATTATTTATTACTAAACAGGAACAAAAAGCAAAGAACAAAAATAAAATTGTGTTGCCTCCCAATAAGCGCTATTGTTTAACACCCTTAGCTAGGCATTGATAATTTTAACGATGCTCACATGAAAGACAAGAGTTGAAGCACAAAGAGAGCATCATAAAACATGTGACAAACACATCTAAGTCTAACATACTTCCTATGCATAGGCATTTTATAAGCAAACAAATTATCAAGGCAAGCAAAAACTAGCATATGCAAGGAAGGAGAAAGAGACGATAGCAATCTCAACAGGAAGAGAGGTAATTTAGTAACACAAAAATTTCTACATCCATATTTTCCTCTCTCATAATAATTACATGTAGGATCATAAGACAATTCAACAAAATAGCTATCACATAACATATTTTCAACACGATCAACATGCATGCAAAGTTGACACTCTTCCAAAATAGTGGGATTAACATTAACTAAAGTCATGACCTCTCCAACCCACTTTTGACAAAAAAAATCATAAGATGAACACTCTCCAAATATGTGGGATCTAAAGTTGACACTCTTCCAAACCCACTTTCAATATTATTACAAACATTACTATCAATCTTATATTCATCATGGGGCTTAAATAAAATTTTAAGATCATACAAAGAATCACCCCAATCATGATCATTGCAACAAGTAGTAGACATAGCAAAACTAGCATCCCCAAGCTTAGGTTTTGCATATTTTTAGCATAACGGACATTAATTGAATTTATAACAACATCATTGCAATCATGCTTTTTATTAAAAGATCTCTCATGAATCACTTCATAAAGCACTTCATCAAAAAAATTGGATTCATGGATTTCAAGCAAAACCTCATAAAGATAATCTAGTGCACTCAAATCACTAGATGGTTCATCATAATTGGATCTCTTAAAAAGATTAGGAAATGGATGAGGATCCATAAACTTTTAGCAAGCAAAGATGCAAGGAAAAAGAAGGCACATGGTAACACAAGCAAACAAAAGATCGAACGGAAGGAAGGCGAAGGAAAGGGTGAATCTTTTCAAAGATCATTTTAGAAGTGGGGGAGAGGAAAATGAGAGGCGAATGGCAAATGATGTAATGCAAGAGATGAGAATTTTATGATGGGTACTTGGTATGTCTTGACTTGGTGTAGATCTCCCCGGCAACAGCGCAAGAAATTCTTCCTGCTACCTCTTGAGCTTGCCTTGGTTTTTCCCTTGAAGAGGAAAGGGTGATTCAGCAAAGTATAGTAAGTATTTCCCTCAGTTTGAGAACCAAGGTATCAATCCAATGGAAGACAACACATAAGTCACCGAATACCTACACAAACAATCAACAAACTTGCACCCAACGTGATAAAGGGGTTGTCAATCCCTTCACGTTTACTTGCAAAAGTGAGATATGATAGAGATAGATAAACGGTAAAGTAAATATTTTTGGTATTTTTGGTTTATAGATCGGGAAGTAAAAGATTGCGAAATAAAGAAACGGCGACAGAAATTGGCAAGTTGACGGGAAACTAATATGATGTAAAATAGACCCGGAGGCCATAGGTTTCACAAGTGGCTTCTCTCAAGATAGCAAATATTACGGTGGGTGAACAAATTACTGGCGAGCAATTGATAGAAAAGCGCAAAGTTATGACGATATCTAAGTCAATGATCATGAATATAGGCATCACGTCTGTGTCAAGTGGACCTAAATGATTCTGCATCTACTACTATTACTCCACACATCGACCGCTATCCAGCATGCATCTACAGTACTAAGTTCATAAAGAACGGAGTAACGCATTAAGTAAGATGACATGATGTAAAATTAACTCAAGCAGTATGATGAAAACCCCATCTTTTTATCCTCAATGGCAACAATACAATACGTGCCTTGCTGCCCCTACTGTCACTGGGAAAGGACACCGCAAGATTGAACCCAAATCTAAGCACTTCTCCCATTGCAAGAAAAACCAATCTAGTAGGCCAAACTAAACCGATAATTCAAAGAGACTTTCAAAGATATCACATCATGCATATAAGAATTCAGAGAAGAGTGAAATAATATTCATAGATAATCTAATCATAAATCCACAATTCATTGGATCTCAGCAAACACACCGCAAAAGAATATTACATCGAATAGATCTCCAAGAACATCAAGGAGAACATGGTATTGAGAATCAAAGAGAGAGAAGAAGCCATCTAGCTACTAGCTATGGACCCGTAGGTCTGTGGTAAACTAGTCACGCTTCATTGGAAGAGTAATGGTGTTTATGTATAAGCCCTCCATGATCTCATCCCACTTCGGCAGGACGCCGGAAAAGGCCCCTAGATGGGATCTCATGAGTACAAAAGGTTGCGGCGGTGGAAAAGTGTTTTCGTGGCTCTCTCTGATGTTTTTGGGGTATAAGAGTATATATAGGTGAAGGAACTAGGTCAGGAGAGCTTCGAGGGGCCCACGAGGTAGGGGGCGTGCCCTACCCCCGTGGGCGCGCCCTCCACCCTCGTGGCCTCCTTGTTGAGTCTCCGACTTCATCTCCAAGTCTCCTAGTTTGCTTCTGGTCCAAGAAAGATCATCGCGAAATTTTTATTCCATTTGGTATTCCTTTTCTGCGAAACTCTAAAACAGGCAAAAAAACAGAAACTGACACTGGGCTCTAGATTAATAGGTTAGTCCCAAAGATAATATAAAATAGCATATAAATGCATATAAACATCCAAAACAAACAATATAATAGCATGGAACAATCAAAAAAATAGATACGTTGGAGACATATCACCCTTCCGCCAGATGATATGCACGGGCTAAGGTTTTCCAGCCATGGCTAAGAAGCATGACGTGCAGCACGGGAAACTCAACGTGTGCCCACGCTGCGCCATTGCAGCAGTTGCCAGCCTAAGCGGCTGCTCAATCTCCATCATCCTGGCAAAGGGGCAAGGTAGCCGCAGGCGGCTGCTGGGGGGTGAGGGAGTCCCGGATTACGGGGTATCCGGATAGCCGGACTATATACTTTGGCCGAACTGTTGGACTATGAAGATACAAGATTGAAGACTTCGTCCTGTGTCCGTATGGGACTCTCCCTGGCGTGGAAGGCAAGCTTGGTGATCCGGATATTAGATCCCCTTCTCTATAACCGACTCTGTGTAACCCTAGCCCCCTCTGGTGTCTATATAAACCAGAGGGTTTAGTCGTAGGTCAACAACAATCTAATCATAGGCTAGCTTCTAGGGTTTAGCCTCTGTGATCTCATGGTAGATCAACTCTTGTGATACTCGTATCATCAAGATCAATCAAGCAGGAAGTAGGGTATTACCTCCATCGAGAGGGCCCGAACCTGGGTAAACATCGTGTCCCCAGCCTCCTGTTACCATTAGCCTGAGACGCACAGTTCGGGATCCCCTACCCGAGATCCGCCGGTTTTGACACCGACATTGGTGCTTTCATTGAGAGTTCCTCTGTGTCGTCGCTTCGAGGTTTGATGGCTCCTTCAATCTTTAACGACAATACGGTCCAGGGTGAGACTTTTCTCCCTGGACAGATTTTCATGTTCGGCGGCTTCGCACTGCGGGCCAATTCGCTTGGCCATCTGGAGCAGATCGACACCTACGCCCCTGGCCATCAGGTCAGGTTCAGAAACTTGAACTACACGGCCGACATCCGCGGAGACTTGATCTTTGACGGATTCGGGCCTGCGTCAGGAGCGCTGAACGGTCGCGACTAGCACGACTTAGATCTGCCGTTAGACAGTATTCGGGATATCGCACCTACAGCAGCTCCGAACCTAAATCCGGGGCAGATCGCACCGTCCGAGGACGAGTGGATGGACCCCGCCATGGAGGCCGCGTACTCATCGGTGTTGAATCCGAACACAAATTCCGCCTCTAAGGAAATCTGTGTAACCGGACCACCGGACTTGTCTCCGGTCGTAGGTTCCGGACCGTGTGCATCCGTGCCCATCGAATCTGATTGGGCACCAATCATGGAGTTCACCGCCACGGATATCTTTCAGCACTCGCCCTTTGGTGACGTGCTAAACTCTTTAAGATCTCTCTCTTTGTCAGAAGATTCTTGGCCGAACTATGTCCGGCTCGAGTAGGATACGGACGACGAAGAAATTCGTTGCCCACCCACCACCCACTTAATAGCCACTATCGATGACTTAACAGGCATGCTCGACTTCAACTCCGACAACATTGAGGGTATCGACGTCGATGCAGGGGACTATCTGGAACCACCGCCCACGGGGCACTGGACTGCCACCTCATCATATGATATATACATGGTGGACACGCCTAGGGAGGACAACGGCGACAAAAAGGATGCAACGGAGGATAAACCCCCGGACAAAAGCAAAAACGACGGCGCAGGCGCCGCTCTAAGTCCAGCCACAGTAAAAATAGCGACAACAACGCAAGAAAAATTGACACCTCGGTCGACTCCAAAGGCAACAATGACCACACGGACCCAGCGATGGAGCAGGATAAGCCAGGTCATGCCGAACACAGCCCGGAGCAGACGCCCGATCACGGCGATCCCGGGGGAAGAACTCATCAACCTGTCTCCGGAGAGGAGGACAGTCCGGATGACGACGCATTCATTCCGGAAAAACATTTGGAACAAGAGAACCTCCACAGAAGGCTTATGGCCACCGTGAGGAGCCTAAAGAAGTAGAAGCAAAGGCTTAAGGCCGCGCAGGATACGCTCAACCGCAGATGGAACAAAGTGCTAGACACTGAAGAAAAATATGGTGACGATCTCCACACAAAGAGCTACCCAAAGCGCAAGCTGCTGCCCGAATTTGACGATGAGGCCATAGAGCCCATTCCGCCGAAGAATAATACGGCCGATCGGCCGGACCGACCACCTCGTGACCGCGATAGAGCAGCTACTGACATCGCACACAAGCCAGCACATGATTTACGTGAGCTCCTGGACAAAAAGGCTGGTTCGACCAGGTCCATCTATGGATCTAGAGGACGCGCTCCGGCGCAAGATTATGGTCACCAAAACGATCATACTGATCAAATACCAGTTCGGAACCAACCCCGGACACAACAACCGTCATGCCACGACATGTCCAGATACAGAGAGGCTGCGCACCCCCTGTGCTTCACCGAAAAGGTGTTGGATCATGAATTTCCACAGGGATGCAAACCCATGAATATAGAGGCATACAACAGAACAACAGACCCTGGGGTCTGGATTGAGGATTTTATCCTTCATATCCACATGGCTCGTGGGGATGACCTCCACGCCATCAAATACCTTCCCCTAAAGTTGAAAGGACCAGCTCAGCATTGGTGAAAAGCCTCCCCAAAAACTCAATTGGAAGTTGGGAGGAACCTGAGGATGCTTTCAGGGCCAATTTTCAAGGGACCTGTGTCCGATCTCCGGATGCAGACGATTTAAGTCACATAATACAACAGCCCAGAGAGTCAGCCCGTAAGCTTTGGAACAGATTTCTCACTAAGAAGAATCAAATTGTTGATTGTCTGGATGCTGAAGCCTTAGCGGCCTTCAAGCATAGTATCCGGGATGAATGGCTTGCCATACACCTCGGCCAAGAAAAGCCGAGGACAATGGCGGCCTTAACAAGCCTTATGACCCGCTTTTGCACGGGTGAGTACAGCTGGTTGGCCCGTAGAAGCACCAGCGACCCAGGCACATCCGAAATTAGGGATGGCAATGGGAAGCCACGACGCAATAAAAACAAGCGTCGAAACAAGGAAGAAAGTCCGGACAACAATGCGGTCAACGCAAGATTCATGGGCCCTCGACCCGGTCAACGAAAGAAGCCATTTAAAGGCGGCAAAGATGGACCGTCCGGCCTGAACAAGGTCCTGGACAGATTGTGTCAAATTCATGGCACCCCCAAAAAACCTACAAATCACACTCACAGAGAATGATGGGTCTTCAAGCAGGCCGGCAAGTTATAAACACCAAGTGAAGACGAGGATGAGCCTCGCCAGCCGAACACTGGGGGACAGAAAAAATTCCCACAAGAAGTCAAAATAGTGAATATGATCTATGCGACTCACATACCGAAGAAAAGGCGCAAACGCGCACTCAGAGATGTATACGTTGTAGAGCCCGTCGCCCCCAAATTCAACCGTTGGTCGGCCTGTCCGATCACTTTTGATCGCAGGGATCACCTGACTAGTATCCGGCACGGAGGATAGGTTGCCTTGGTGCTCGACCCAATAATCGATGGATACCATCTCACTCGAGTCCTCATGGACGGCGGCGGTAGTCTTAATCTGATATACCAGGACACTATCCGCAAGTTGGGGATAGACCCATCAAGAATCAGCCAAAGTAACACCACCTTTAAAGGAGTGATACCAGGCGTTGAGGCCCGCTGTATGGGCTCCCTCGTATTAGAGGTTACATTTGGTTCTCCCGACAACTTCAGAAGCGAAGAATTACTCTTCAACATTGCTCCCTTCCGAAGCGGTTATCATGCACTACTCGGAAGAACGGCCTTCGCTCGCTTCAACGCAGTACCACACTACGCCTACCTTAAACTCAAGATGCCCGGTCCACGTGGCGTCATTATTGTTAGCGGAAAAACAGAGCGTTCCTTACGTGTGAAAGAGTATGTGGCGGCTCTAGCAGCCGGACACCAAGCGGCCTCTCCTATCAGAATGCATGATCGGTCGTTAAGACCACGGACACAGTTAGATGAGTCCGGTGCACCATCGGTGGTAACAGCCCAGATAAACCTGAGCTGGGGTTTATACATATACCCCCATAGGTGGTACTAGGGGCTGCAAACATGTAACAAAGCCCACAATTCGGCTTGACCTTATTAATATACCAATATATTACATTTTTACTATTCATTGAGAATAACCAACTTTTCGCATGCTTACACCAGACTCTTTTACATGAGTTTTCCTTTTTACAGACACCATTTGTGCAACACCCTTCCAGGATACGGCACAGCGGAGACAAAGGCGCAGACGTGCAGCAGGGCCCCGCTCAAAGGTTTCTCTTTAGATTAAGCCCTTGTGTAAACCTTCTTTACTGTCTCTTGTTGCTTGACATCCCACGGGTATTCAATACACCCACAAGGGATACTGGTGTTATTGGCATTTTGCCACGACAGATTAATGCACATACCTGGAAATACAGGGTTCATAATCGAGAGCGTTACTCAGCCCATTATATGTTATAAAGTTTGAATACCTTCGGGAGTGTTCAGCGTCGCGAGTTTGGCCTTATATACATCAGCTCCGAATCATGTCTTTGGTCAAATGTTGGGTTTGCCCGGCTCCTGGGTTTGTTGCCTTACATTTCGTCCTATCGGCTAAGGCGGCCAAAGGAGAACTACTGCGATTGTGCCCTGGTTATCTCGGATGAGCACCTCAGTAGAGAAAGCCGAAAACTGACTGTCATGATAGAGCGAGAGACTAGTCAACCACTCAAGGACTTATTGGAATCTTCAGGATTCCTCCGCATTAACGAAGGATCGTTTCTCGGTCATGTACATACGCGCCCGTATTCGGATGCATGCGGAAGTACCAGGGGCTATATAGTAGCCCCACCTTTAAAATCATATGGCTAAGTGAAAGTGTTAAATCTATATAGTCCGGTTGCCTAGTTCACCGTGCGATCACCTCCTTAATGGACCAAGATGTTGGGTCAGGTGTGATTATGCACTTTTTCGCGAACACCCCCGCATTATATGTGTGGGGGCTAAAGCCAACGACTGCAAACTTTCAGATTGTATATATACATAAACGGCCGCACAGGAGGCACTACAATACTTTCAGGCAAAAGTATAAGCACAGCCTTTATAAATTAAAATATCATTGTTTTTACAATTGAAAGACTTGTCACTCAAACATGACACTCTTCGAACACTGAGCCTCTATTAAATGGGCACCTTTTATGACTTGCTCAAAATAGTGCTCGGACGGGTCCTGGGCTCCCGCCGGACTCTGGGTTGCAATATCGGTGGCCTCCATATCTGCCCAACGTGTCTTAACACGGGAAAGAGCCATCCGCGCACCTTCTATGCACGCCAACTTCTTTATAGCATCGATACGTGGCACAACACCAAGGAATTGTTGCACTAAGCCAAAATAACTGTCCGGCCTTGGTCCCTTCGTCCAAAGATGATCTATGACCGATCTCATTGCAAGACCGGACAACCTACGGAGCTCGGCCCAAGCGGCCATCCTTTCATTCAATGGCAATGGATGGGTCAGAGCACTGAACTGCGACCAGAACAACCTTTCCACCTCATGATCTTTCTGATCCTTCAAGAACTTGGTCGCATTAGCGGTACTTTTTGCTAGGTCCGCAATACGCGTCCGCCGCACTCCATAGCTGATCCATAGGAGCATATTTTGGATCTCCAAACTCCATCCGCACTAAATAGGAACTTCCAGCTGCGATATTTCCGGCTTGTCGAAGCTCCTCCCGCACAGCTCTGACTTTAGAGCGTGTCTCCTTGGCTGCATCCAAGGCCTTCTTCAGGTCAGCCGCTTTCGCTTGGTTCTCCTTTTCAAGGAGTTCATATCGGCTGGCGACATCTTTTAGCTCCCCAGCCATCTCGGCTATTTTATCCTCGCTCTGGTGATGAGCAACCTATTCGGCTCTCAACTCCTCGGCCATCTTCAGGGCAGCCGCATTGCTTATCCTGGCATGTTCCTTGGCTAGGGCAAGTTCCGCCCTCAGGGCCTCCACGGCAGCAGCTCCATCTACAGCCACAGCATACTATATTAGCACCACACTCCTCTTAATATTTACTAATAATGAGAAAAAGAGCACATACCTTGTGACTCGTCAAGTCGCTTGTTCACAAGCGCGATATCGGCATCCGCCATATCAAGCTATCGCCTCAGTTTAGTGAATTCAGCAGTCCGGTCAACAGCCGGACCCTTAGCCATCTGCATATCATTCAGTGCGGTCACTACTTGGGAATGTGATCCTCCATTTTCCGCCTAGGGCTGGCAACCAGAGTCTTAGGGGCTACTATCTATACGGAGCACACCTAGCATGTGCGGTACAACCGAAAGATTACGAATTCGGTTGCGTACCTCAAAGCCTTTAAGCAGGCTCGTAAAAGCTTCATTTAACCCGCTTTCGGCGGACGAAATCTTCTTAAACACCGCACCCATTAAGGTACGATGATCCTTTGAGAGAGCAGCTCACTCCAGAAGCCCCGTCAGTATGTCCGGCTGAGCGCTGGATAGATTCAGACTCTTCCTATTACTCTCCTTGGGAGCCGAAACTCCGGGCTTTGGGTCGTCGAAGTGTTGACTTCTGGCCTTGAAGGATTAGGAATCCTCCGTGACGACACCTTGGGGTCTCCCGCCCCGTGGGGTGGGGAGGCAGGTGGAGTTTCACTCTCCATCATCTCCGGAAGAAGATCCCCCGAAGACGAACTCTGCTGAGAAGAGCTACTAGCCGAACTGCAAGAGATAAATCCTGGTTATTGCTCCCGGAGGAAAAAGTAGTATATATCTATTAAAATACTATTAATTAACTTACAGCTCAGTGGAGGGCTGGCCCGTTTGCGGGCGTTGCACGGTGAGGACGCCCTCTGGGGCAGGGGCCCCGGCGAAGTTTTCTTCCCTTGTTTAGGCACCTCCGTGCCCAAGTCTTCGGAGGCGGCCCTTTTCTTCCCGCGAGGGGAGGGAACCTTAGATTCACCTCCCCGATTATCCTCCTTTGTGGAGACATTAATTCCCCTGGTTTGGATGTACAATGTGTGAAGCTCATTCTCAGTTTCTCTACTCTTCCCTTCATCTTTCCCCGATGGCACTTGACTTAGCGCACGTCTAAGCATCCTGGCTATCGCAGGATTCGGCAAGCCTTCGGGAAGTGGGGCCGGACACCTGATCCTCTCCGCCTTACTGAGCCAATCCTGGCCATGGGCAGTTTTCAGAATAATGTTGTGATAAATATAAACAGAGTGTTCGGTTACAGGGTTACTTACTTGGGTATTTGGGCAACTGCAGCTCAGGCCCGCATCCTCGGTGGTATCCGGACACTTTATTCGTGGTCCGAAGAATAACCTATACATCCCTTCGAGCGTCATGCCGAAGAAGTGCTGAATAGTTCGTGGTCCTTCTGGGTTGAACTCCCACATCCGGAGAGGTCGACGTTTGCACGGCAGGGCCTGCCGAACTAGCATTACCTGAATTATTTTGACGAGGCTGATATCCCTCTCAAGAAGCTCCCGAACATGGCTCTGCAATGTCGGTATGTCATTAGCAGGCCCCCAGTCCAGTCCCACATTGGACCATAACGCCAATTGAGGCGGAGGGCCCGAGCGGAAGGCGGGCGCAGCCGCCCACTTTGTGCCTCGAGGAGCTGTGATGTAGAACCACCTCCGTTGCCATAAATCGGACACCTCCGGGAAGGAACCCTCTGGACATGGGGCGTCGGTGTTTTTGCTTATTATAGCACCTCCGCTCTCCGTGTGTCGCCCCTCGATCACCTTCGGCTTTACATTGAAGGTCTTGAGCCGTAAGCCGAAGTGTGGGGTGATGTGGAGGAAGGCTTCGCACACGATGATAAACGACGAGATGTGAAGGATGGAATCCGGAGCTAGATCGTGAAAATCTAGCCCATAATAGAACATGAGCCCTCTCACGAAGGGATCAAGACTGAAGCCTAAGCCTCGGAGGAAGTGGGAAACAAATACAATGCTCTCGTTGGGTTCGGGAGTAGGGATGACCTGCCCTGGAACAGGAAGCCTGTGCTTGATGTCGGTGGTCAGATACCTGGCGTCTCTGAGCTTCGCAATGTCCTCCTCTGTGACAGAGGAGGCCATCCACCGGCCTTGAAGGTTGGATCTGGACATGATTGAAGATCTGAAGTGCTTAAGCTCGAGCTTTGGGTGCTAGAACTCGAGGTGCGGAAAGGAGCAAGCGTGGAAAGAAAGGGATAGGCCTCGGTCCCTCTATGAAGGGGATGAATACCAAGCATCCTCAGCATAACCGTTTGGGACTTGCCTAAAAATAAGGAGTCATACCAACAGGGGTAGTTGGGTTACCCACACCCGTATTGATGAGAATCCTGTGATAAGGGGGACATGATCTCTGCTTCGACAAGACGTGCCAATAACACCGCCTTGCAGCGCGTGTCATGGCAGGCTGGGAAAAATGGTTCGTATTAAACCGGGCCGCGGTGTGAGGACACGCTGTGAAAAATTGTCATCAGATTAGATTTATAAAGTATTGTGCTCTCTACGGTGGTATGTGGAAATTGTTTTGAAGAGCCGGACACGGTCCTTGTGTTCGGAATGTTCTATGGAGTATTTGGAGATGGAACCCACCTTGCAATGCCGAAGACAATCTGCGCGCAGGACTCATAATCATTGAAGCCTGGTTCAGGGGCTACTGAGGGAGTCCTGGATTAGGGGGTATCCGGACAGCCGGACTATATACTTTGGCCGGACTGTTGGACTATGAAGATACAAGATTGAAGACTTCGTCCCGTGTCCGGATGGGACTCTCCCTGGTGTGGAAGGCAAGCTTGGCGATCCAGATATTAGATCTCCTTCTCCGTAACCAACTCTGTGTAACCCTAGCCCCTCCAGTGTCTATATAAACCAGAGGGTTTAGTCCGTAGGACAACACCAATCATAATCATAGGCTAGCTTCTAGGGTTTAGCCTCTGTGATCTCGTGGTAGATCAACTCTTGTAATACTCGTATCATCAAGATCAGTCAAGCAGGAAGTAGGGTATTACCTCCATCGAGAGGGCCCAAACCTGGGTAAACATCGTGTCCCCAGCTTCCTGTTACCATTAACCTTAGACGCACAGTTCGGGACCCCCTACTCAAGATCCGCCGGTTTTGACACCGACAGGGGGGGCTCGTGCAACCTGGCGATGAACTCCAGCGTCGTGTCCCCTACGTGGCCCGCCATAGGGGTCGAAGCAGCTGGGGGAGGCACGGCGGGTGCACCACCGCCACGCCTGCCTCTGTCTTGAGCGCTCCGCCATCTCCGGCTGTGCCCTACAGCTCCACCTTGTGCACGGACTCTACCCCAGTGATACGTCTCCAACGTATCTATAATTTATGAAGCATTCATGCTATTTTATTATCTGTTTTGAATGATTATGGGATTTATTATACACTTTTATATTACTTTTGGGACTAACCTATTAACCGGAGGCCCAGCCCATATTGTTGTTGTCTTGCCTATTTCAGTGTTTTGAAGAAAAGGAATATCAAACGGAGTTCAAACGGAATGAAACCTTCGGGATCGTGATTTTTGGAACGAACATGATCCATGAGACTTGGAGTTCAAGTCAACGAAGCTTCAAGGTGGCCACGGGGATGGGGGGCGCGCCCCCCTACTGGGCGCGCCCCCCTGTCTCATGGGCCCCTCGAGCATCCCCTGACCGACTTCTTTCACCTATATATCTCCATATACCCTGAAAACATCGCCACAGAAGATAGATCGCGAGTTTCGCCGCCGCAAGCATCTGTAGCCACCAAAAGCCAATTGGGACCCTGTTCCGGCACCCTACCGGAGGGGGGATCCCTCACCGGTGGCCATCTTCATCATCTCGTTGCTCTCCATGACGAGGAGGGAGCGAGTAGTTCACCCTCGGGACTGAGGGTATGTACCAGTAGCTATGTGTTTGATCTTTCTCTCTCGTGTTCTCTCTATGGCACGATCTTCATGTATCACGAGCTTTGCTATTATAAATGGATCTTATGATGTTTCTTCCCCTCTACTCTCTTGTAATGGATTGAGTTTTCCCTTTGAAGTTATCTTATCGGATTGAAGTTATCTTATCGGATTGAGTCTTTAAGGATTTGAGAACACTTGATGTATGTCTTGCCGTGCTTATCTGTGGTGACAATGGGATATCACGTGATCCACTTGATGTATGTTTTGGTGATCAACTTGCGGGTTCCGGCCATGAACCTATGCATAGGGGTTGGCACACATTTTCGTCTTGACTCTCCGGTAGAAACTTTGGGGCACTCTTTGAAGTACTTTGTGTTGGTTGAATAGATGAATCTGAGATTGTGTGATGCATATCGTATAATCATGCCCACGGATACTTGAGGTGACAATGGAGTACCTAGGTGACATTAGGGTTTTGGTTGTTTTGTGTCTTAAGGTGTTATTCTAGTATGAACTCTATGATAGATTGAACGAAAAGAATAGCTTCATGTTATTTTACTACGGACTCTTGAATAGATAGAAAAGAAAGGATAACTTTGAGGTGGTTTCGTACCCTACCATGATCTCTTTGTTTGTTCTCCGCTATTAGTGTCTTTGGAGTGACTCTTTGTTGCATGTTGAGGGATAGTTATATGATCCAATTATGTTATTATTATTGAGAGAACTTGCACTAGTGAAAGTATGAACCTTAGGCCTTGTTTCTTACCATTGCAATACCGTTTACGCTCACTTTTACCATTAGTTACCTTGCTGTTTTTATAATTTCAGATTACAAATACCTTTATCTACCATCCATATTGCACTTGTATCACCATCTCTTCGCTGAACTAGTGCACCTATACAATTTACCATTGTATTGGGTGTGTTGGGGACACAAGAGACTCTTTGTTATTTGGTTGCAGGGTTGTTTGAGAGAGACCATCTTCATCCTACGCCTCCCACGGATTGATAAACCTTAGGTCATTCACTTGAGGGAAATTTGCTATTGTCCTACAAACCTCTGCACTTTGAGGCCCAACAACGTCTACAAGAAGAAGGTTGTGTAGTAGACATCACCCAGCAGCTGCAATGGGGATAGAAGCACGGTGCCGAGAGGAAGCCCTCATCACTGCCGCCGGAGCCTGAGCACGACCCCTTCCCCTTGTCATGGTGGAAGATAAAACAAGAATAAGGGGAGAGAAGGTACGTGGATGAATGTCTCCATCCCCCTCGCACTCCCTTTTACAGTCGGGCAGGGACGGGAGGTTGGTTCTCCATTACCCCGGGGCAACCGCCCACTCCTCCAATCCGGCCTGTCTGTGCCATTGACGGCATCCAGATTCATCGGCCGGCCCTTCGCCCCAATCTAGGGCACTGCACCTCTTGCCAAGGCACACACTCTCGCTCCCTACACACCTGCCACCAACCCAGCACAATGCATGCAGCATGCGTGGCGGAAACGGCAAGCGTAGTGGATGAAGTAAGATGGCAGTTACCCCTGGTTCATGTGCGGGCACCCTAACTGATCCCCACGAACATGGGCATCCTTTAGCCTACTGCATGGATGAATCCACGGCGTTTGGACATCGCATGTCTCATGTGAAGCCCAGGGATTAATTCAATTCCAAATTAATGAGGAAGCAAAGAAGATTTCAAGGACATGCACTCTATCACGGCAAGGTCCGGATGCAGGCCTGTGCATTTTTTGGGGGCCTACCCCAACTTTTCCTAGCGGCACGTATGGACTAGGCCCAGGGGCTGCTGTCAGTGCAGGAAACGTTCATGTTTACTACCCGAACTCATGCACATGTGTACTAGCGATCATACATCTAGTACCAATGCGTGACACAAAGATAGGCCAGAAACCGCTCTTTGTGAGATCAAGGAGAGCACTAAAAGGAATTAAGTCAGCAAGAGATCACCTCAAGGAAGCCTCCCTTGTCGGGCAGGAGAGCCTGGTCGGGTCGAGGCAGCGCCTGACGAACGAGACTAGTTCGCCCCGGCAAGGTTTCCAAGGCCGCAAAGGCCAGAACCTGCGAGGCTCCTTTCCGGCAGGTTTTCACCAAGACACCACCGCTCCACCTCATCACACTCAAGTCATTAATCAGTGTAGTGTCAAGCTACTAGGCAACCAGGTGGATCCTATCAAGCACGTGGCAGCATTGTAAGGAAGAGATTAGCTTTATTGACACCCGTGCAGAGGACGTGTCACGCTAATAAGAAGAGGCAGATAAGCAGCATGGTGGGCTTGCCAGGCTTCAACACCAGCTTGACACCTAGCAGTGCATTTAATGCACTTTGCCCCAACTGCCAGAGTTAGGTATGATAGCATTGTTAGCTATCTAATCACCTCAGAATGACTGTTTTGCCACTCTGGTCGCCCCTTAACCTATAAAAGGAGGCCCGAGGCAACCAAGCAAGAGGTTCAAACATTTGATCCCTCAACACTTGTACACACACATTGCTCTCCCCGAGGCAACCTTGTCGGGCTAGAGTATGTCATGTCTTCGTGTTCCTCCAGATTAATCCACCACAACAGTAGTAGGGTTTTATGCTGCAAAGCAGCCCGAACCTGGGTAAAAGAGAGCTATCATCGCCACATTGCCCCCTAATACTTCTGCTCTTTGTGCAATGTGACTGTCCCCTCACCGAACCACAAAGGGGCACCCCTGCCCCATAAGTGGTCGTGCTTCCACACCAACAACTGTGTGGCCCCAGCATGTAGGTGATAAATTACAACCCTGATGGAGCGGTCGGGAAATGAATTTAATTCTTTTAATAAATGCCTCAACAAGTCCATTTTGTGTATGAACATGCGGTACTGAGTGCTCGACTTTGATTCCCATTGCCATGCAATAAGCATCGAATAGACTTTATACGATAATCTGGGAAACTATTCCTCATTTCTAAGATCTGGGGTGTCAACTTAATTTGCAAAGGCATGGTTCCTTCTTGACAGCATGCAAATATTGAAACTTTGACAGGAGGCATCGATGAGCACCATGCACTACCAAAACAACCTTGAGAGGGGCTGAATAGGACCACATATGTACCCTTGGATACGTTCTAAAAACATGAGCATTTCATCCTTCACTTTGAGGGGCGATGGCCTAATGGCTACTCAGATCTCTGATGAAGATTTTCGGTGCACAATGGATAAGGAAAGATTCACAACTACTCTGGTCCTCGTCCCAAACATTTAACCTTTGAGAACCATACGTTGTATCATCTGCTCTCCTACACCATCTGCCCATTGGCTGGCATGAATGTTGACAAGACCATACATGTTGTTCTTCGGAGTGCCATTTATGCCATTCTGAACGATATATATTCGATGTTGAAGATATGTTTCTGCGCATCATGAAGGATTCTGCTTAGTTTCCATTTTGCGTGAAGGTATTCGCACCATGGATCCAAAAAGTCATTGATCATGCAATGGGCACAGTGTATCTGGCAAAGGGCAGCCACAAAAGCTTTATTCCTCCCATTCGCGATACATTGCAAGCTATGGAAGATTACACTTCCTCAAGATTATAACAAGAGGTTTGATGGTCCTACACTTCCTCAACATGATCAAAAAATTTCCCCTCGGCCTTCATCAAAGCTTGAAGTCAGTTTGCGCATGCAACAACTGCTTCTAAAACATATCACCAATGATAGGAAAGAGAAAGAACCTCTAGCCAACAAGCTTAATGCTATCAATAAACATATCAAGTAAAGTTACTATTGCTTTCAAAATCCGACTCTTGAGAATGTGTCGGTTGTCCATTGGCTGGACCGTCTGTCCAAAATGGTCATTTCCCATCTGGGAAGGTTGCGGCTATAAATAGCCACCCTGCACCGGCTTTGTCCGGTGGCTTCTCTGTTTGATTCCAAGAAGTTAGTTGAGCAACCCTCTCTCCTTGAGTGATTTTAATTTGAAATCCACCGAGAGGAAAAACCCCAGAGCAGAAAAATTAGATAGTGGTTTAACATCACACGAATCTAAGTCCAGTATGCTCCACCTATTACTCTTGAGAGATGCGAACTCTCTAGACGGTTATGTCTCAATCTCTTCAGAGACCAAGAGTAATTGTGGTTCTCGAAGAAGAAGTCTGTAAAGGTTCAAAGATCACCTCGAGCATCTACCATGAGTAATCGGCATTGATTGACGAACCAATTGTTAAGGAGAATAGGGTGAAGAGAATTTATCTTCTGTGTTAAGTCACAACCCCTCCAACTAGACAGTCCTTTTGGAAAGGGCGAACTGGTCTACCAAATACCTGTCTCCATTGAGCAACACTAGTTATCTCTTCTCTAGCTTTTCATTTGCCCTAAGTTGTATGATAAGATTTGATCATGTGATTCACTTTGATGCATGTTGTTACTTCATGTTCGGTAGGTTATTTTCGCTCACTATTGTGTAATTCCATCCGCTCCACTGCTGGGTTCAGAGAGTTTTGAAGTTTCCGAAGAAAATTCTAGAACTCCCATTCACCCCCCCCCCCTCTGGTAGACATACTTCGTTCCTACAGAAATAATAAACACATATGCCTATAAAGCTTAAAAGAGTATGAATCAACTCCGGGTACAACAATGCATCAACAGTGATTAAAGTTTTTCCCATAGAAAGTATGATAGTGGCTCGTTCAGAGCCAATTATGTTCGAAACGCACTTGGCGATTTCCATAATAGTTCGAAGACTTTTTTATAGACTCGAAGTACTTAGTTTCCTGTAAAATGGTGTTTTTGGTAACCTTGTCAGCAGGCATGTTTCCTCCATTCGGGTGCCACATGTGTTCTAAAATATGATATCTCACTAACTTAATGAAGTGAGGAGGAAGCTACATTAATAATATATGTACACATTTCATAATATAGCATATGATCATGGATAAATAATAGAACAAATGGATGACATAAATTACATCCAGGCGCTAAATAAAGAATAATTGTGCTCTTAGAGAGCTTACAACCATATTGGATTTATTTGAGTTCATTGTATCAAATCATGCAGTCATGATAATAAATGAGGTAAGCTAAGGAGAATCAGTGGAAAAGAAGGCCTTCACTTCAGCCTGAATTCCAGAAGCATGAGTTCATCCTCGTTAGAAACCAACTGGGAAGCATAATCAATGTCGAGTTGCAGCATAGTAGATCCAACCATGTGCAACCTCAACAATGACATTGGCAATAGTTGAGACCGCCAAGCCATCGTGGTGAGCACATTGGTGGCCAACGCTATGGACACACAACATGAGGTGTAGGTATCATCAAGGTTCCGCCATGAGAATCTGTGGTGCTCCCCTTGAGAAAAGTCAAGGTACGCCTCATGCCCCCGCTGATCCTTGTACGCATCAAGAAACTCCTTAGGTACTCGGCGCTGGTGGGAGAAGTGATCCTTTGAGCCCCAAAGCAAATAATCCTCAAGCCTCTGCTCGCCCCTGGGCCTGCTTTAGCTGCTTTGCTAGAGTAAGGGATTGAGGCGCCTTCTTCTTGCCCTTGTGTCCCTCTTCTAGAGAGGCTTGTGGATCTTGAGGGTGTTACTTCATGATGGGAAGCCCCTTCAAGTGATGGCACAAAAAAGTTCTTCAAAACCTCATCTTGCGCCTCCGCCTTGTAGGATGTCAATTAACTATAAATACTTCATGTAATTGACATGGCGGTAGTTCCGTGGGGACTTGACTGCAATAGGGTGAAGGTGAAAAGAGTTTTCTCACTCTTCTATTTTTTGGTAATTTTAGTACCACATGGCTGAAGAATCATAAAAATATGATACAACATTGAATTGTATTCAGCCACCGTCTAAAAAGTCCTCAAACCTTAGACGAGTCTACTCTGCCTCTGCGCACAGCTTCACGGTGTACATGAGCCTCTCAAACCTCTGCTTGAGAGCGGTCCAAAGGGCCAAAGCACTCTGTTCTTCCATATACTCATCTTTCTTAGTAGAGCACAAATGATGATGAAGGAAGTGTAGAGCTTGGGCATTCTATGGTGCAAAGTTGGGGTCCGCGCAGGACAGTTGGATCCCCTAACGGTTCGCTCTCAGAAGGTTTCTACCTTTGAGGACGGTCTCGAAGTTAGATGCCCACGTCAAGTGGTATAGCCCGTTCTAGGCCGACTTAGGGAATTTTTTGTTTGTGATTCAGAGCATATGTAATTTATGCAAATAACATGGGATATTCAGCATGTAATCCTTTGCATAAATGCGAGGATGATGAACTTATTAAAAATGGTGTCCGAGTATTTAAAGCATGCTATTATATGCCTTACTTAATGATTAAAAGTGTTAAACAATTAATCTACATAATAAAGACATGTTACAAGAAATAACATGTTAAGCGCGTCTTAAACGTGAAAACTAGCCCAAAATGTGAATTCATGAGGCATTTTAATCTAAATATGTGTTTTTAGCTCAAACAAACAATTGAGTCAAAGGCCCATCCCCGAGGCATTTTGGGCTTAAAATACCTCGGAAATTCAAATTTTGGGCTAGTTTATACAATTAAGATTCACTTAACATGTGTAGTTCTTGTAACATATCTTTGTCATGTAGATTAAATGCCTCAGGAATTTAGTTTGTGGGCTAGTTTTCATGCTTAAGACGAACTTAACACGTTATTTCTTAACATGTCTTTATTATGTATATTAATTGCTTGACACTTTTAATCATTAAGTAAGGCATATAATAGCATGTTTACATACTGGAACGCCATTTTTAACAAGTTCATCATCGTCATCGCATTTATGCAAACAATTAACTACAATAATCTCATGTTATTTGCATAAATTGCAAAAGGTCGGAATCACGAACAAGGGATTCCCTGAGTTGGCCCAAAACGGGCTAAAGTAAGTACTTGATGTGGGCATCCGATTGCGAGGTCGTCCTCAAAGGTAGAAGCCTTCTAAGGGCGATCGATCAAGAGACCCAACTGGCCACTATGTACCCCAAGTTTGCACTGGAGAATGCCCAAGTTGTATACTTTCTTCGTCATCATCTATGCTCTACTCTGAAAGATGAGTATATGGCAGAACAAAGTGCTTTGGGCCTTTGAACCGCTCTCGCGTTGTGGTTTGAAAGCCACAAGTACACATGAAGTTGCGCATAGAGGCAAAGTGGATTTTCCTGAGGTTTGTGGACTTTAAGATGTGGCCCGGTGAGTACAATTCGATGATGCACTAGATTTGGACGAATCATCAGTTGTGTGGTACTGAAATTACTGACGGCTAGAAGATTGAGAAAACTGTCTCCACCTTTCACCCCCGTTGCAGTCCAGTCCTCACAAAACTACCGCTGGGGCAATTGTATGAAGTATTCAGAATTGACATCCTCGAGGTGGCCAAGGCGTAGGACGATGTTCTAATTAAAGAAGAACTTTGTCGCACAACCACTTGGGGGGTCTCGTCAGGAAGTGAATGCCCTTAAGATCTGCAAGCCCCTCCAGAAGAAGAGGGTCCACAAGGGTAAGAATAAGGTGCCTCAACTCCCTACTCGGGCTGAGCAGCAAAAGCTGGGCAAAGGGGGGGTAGAGGCCTCGGGACTATTTTCATTGTTGTTACAAGAGATCGGGCCTAGTATGACGAGCTAAAAAATGTCATCGAACATCCATAAACGTCACAAAATACGCATGTATGACATTTTCTGTGTGTCACGAGCATCGTCACGGAATCCCCGTCACAGATTACTCGTAGTGACGGCGCGCGCACAAAACGTCACTCAATATGGGACCTTCAGTGATGTTCGACATCACTGGATTTTCGATGGCCCAATACACATTGTATTTCTAAATGGGTCGAGCCCGATAGTTTGTGTGATTTACATTTCATATTCATTTTCTAGGCAATGGCTAATTTGCAGCCCAATACTCTATTTTTATTGGACCTTTGTTTGGCCATATCCATTTTCTGCCAATTATTTTAGTTTTTTATTTATTTTTTCTACTCATTCAACCCATGTTTCGATTGCCCACACATACTACTTTTACTTCATCTGATTTCATAGCACACATCACGATCATAGTTTTATTAAAAATAGAACATGACAATCATAGTTCACATACTACATAAGCCCAAATAACACGAGTTACATAGAAACCTGATGAAATAAGTAGCATCAATGGGCACTAAGGACTAAATTAACAAATGAGTATTGTCTTGCCCCCAAAACATAATTGTATAGCTTTCGCTTCATCAAAGGAAGGGACATTTTATGGTCGTCTCTCCTCCTAATTTCTTGAAGGCAACTGAAGTTGTTGTAACCCTTCTTTGTCCATCGCGACTTCTTCAAGTGACTTGCATATCATCCTTTCAAAAGCTAGCATAGGATTAGAATTTGCAACAAACTTGTAAACAGCTGAAAAGAAGAGGGCATGATGTGATTATAAGGCTAGTAGTGACTTGCTATATCGTGCATGTGCAGCTAACAGACTTGTAGACACATTACAACTATCAACACATATATAAATCCATGCAGATCCATTACTTGCGAGCAAGAGCAATTTTGGTTTATTTAAAGTGGGAAGACAGATAGGGGAGGTGAGCAATCTCACTAGTACCTATTAGCATCTAGAGAGAATGACAACTGTTTCAGATTATGCTCGATTCTGGCATGAGCGCTACTCCACCTGCAAAACAATCATTGATTGGCTGATGAGGGGCCTTATCACACAGGGAACAAACTTGTCGCCTAAGTAGCACTTTGGCACACACGCAACAATGCAGAATCGTGTACGGTGTGGATTGTAACAATCAAAAAATTTGGAACGACATGGTTGAGGAGGAAGATGGAGTCAGCTATCGTGCGTTGTTGGATCTCGATGGAGGGAGTGCCGCATTGTTCATCCTGTGTAGAGAGGAATGATGTTAGATCGGGATCCTGTGAATCGGAGGCAAAATCGAACCAGAGGCGGCGGGAATAGGGCTTACCTGGAGAGACAAAAAAACAAGACGGCGGCTGGATCGTCGATGCCCCATAGTTCTCTGCTGCGGCTGGCACCCGTACCACGAGTGAGATAGGGGAAAAGTGGATCTGGACTGGCGAGGAAGACCCTGTGCCGGTGGAGGTGTTCGTGACAGCCAGATCCGTGTAGCGTCAGGTCCTCCTGAAGTGTGGAGGCGTTGGTGGCGTCGAGTGCCATGGCGATCTGGCCGGGCGGCAATGGCATCCGGGGTGGTCAGATCGGTTGTGAGGTCGAAGGTGGATGAACGCCCTGTCAGCGACCTTCGCAACTTGCAGGAAGGGGGCGAATTTGAGGCGCTGGAGTGAAGGAGGGATAATGTGGAGAGGTGGCCAGGTATGTCGCTCGACGCCGAGGATGACGCTCGAGCCAGATATAGCGAGTTGGCTTTGTATCTAGAGAAGAGACGTGGATCGTGGGAGGAATTTTTTTTTTTTTTTGAGAAATCGTGGGAGGAGATATTTGTGCTAGGAGAACGTGTCACTCACATTGCTAACCCCACATAGACTTCACGCCCTGCCCCTCTTTTCTTGAAATTTGTTCTGCCGTCTCCATGCTTTTGCTAGATTGCAAAAAATATGTCCTACTTTTTGTGGGCAAAAAAGATAAACCCTTTGTTCAGTCAATTAGTTTCTCACCAAAAATAACTTGTTCTATTTTTTAATTATCTTCTGTAGTTTATATGCGGAACATCTTATCTGATGGTTACTTGGTGCAAAACCTAATAATACATACGGAGTATTTATTTTGTGGGAGAATAGTACATATATTTTAGCACAACGTACATTGTACTCTGATTGCCGCAAAAAATATGTACTCCCATTGTCAACTCCCTTGGGGTCAAACTTCTGGTGCCATACTTTTCCCATCGACTCTCCTATTTCCTTTATTTTTTATTTTTAGGATAGAATGAAACCTCAGCTCACAATCGCCTGATTCGGAGTGGGTGGGTAAAAAAAACTTATTTTTCAGACAAAACGAAACCTATTTGTAAGTTTTCCCGTTTTCCGTTCAATCTCCAATTTCATTTTTTTATCTTTTGGACTGACCGAAACAACGTGAGCGCACGAACGTCAGGTTGAACTTTTTTTCCAGCAACTACCTATTTATATTAGATAGAACACAATTAAAAAAAGATATAACACAATAAGTTTTTACCTAGCCACTATACATATTTATATTAGATAGAAAAGAATAATTGCATCGCTTCCCTGTAAATGAAATATGGCAGGCCCCACTACCAACACTGACGTATGGGTCTTGCCGCTCAATAAACCATGAAGTAGCTATGGGGGGTGCCACTACTCGACATTACATGGCAAAAAGTCGATCATCACACATTCGCAATGTTCGGTGACTCTAGTAGGTTGGTCATGGAAATTACCAAAACGTCAAACAAATTGGCAACCAGGTGCGCTCTATGGTCGAGGCAATTTAGTGACGCCTATCGTCATCGATTTGCAGTAATCAGTGACGCCACCTGCGAAAATGTCACATATTAGTTATTTGCGTGACGTTGTCCACGAATGTCACATGGATTTTTGTCACAATATCTCAATTTTGTTGTAGGAACACTTCTCCCGCCAGTGCAAGCACCTAAGGGGGGCGTTGATGCGTACAAGGCTCAAAGGGGGTGTGAGACCCACCTCACCTTGGCTCAAGGGGAGCACCATCGGCGCCCATCACGACACTCATGATGATCCCTACAACTCTTGCTGCACCCATAGTGATGGCTGCCGATGTGCCAATAGCGGCGGAAACCGATGTGCCCATAGCGGCGACTTGGACAGTCTCACATAACTCCAATGCCACCAAGGAGTTTGAGCACATGGTTGGCCCTACTGTGTCGCAATTGGCACTGGACGTTAATGCTACTTCCTAGATAATTTCTAACAAGGATGAGCTCAGTCATATGGAGATTCAGACATAAGTGAATGCCTTCTTTTCAACTATGTCTGCCTAGCTTATCTCGTTTATTATCATGATTTCGTCATTTCATACAATGAATTCAAATAAATCTTATACGTCGTAAGCTCTTGAGAGCACACAAACTTATTCTTTATTGAGTGCTTGGATGACATTTATATAATTTATTTATTCCATTATATATCCATGATAGATGTTATATTCTGAAATGTGTGCACTTATTATTAATGTAGCTTCTTCCTCGCTTCATTAAATTAATTAGATTTCATATTTTAGAACGTGTGTGGCTGTCAAATGGAGGAAACATGTCTTGCTGATAGTGGTACCACAAATACCATTTTATGGGAAACTAAGTAATTCAAGTCTACTAAAAATATTCGGGAAGTATTACGACAACCGCCGGCTGCGACTTGAACATAGTTGGCTCTGGATGAGCCACTATCATACTTCCGATGGGAACAACTCTAATCATTAATGATGCATTAATGTATATGGAGTTTACTCTTTTATTCTTTAATGACATCAATGCTAATGGTTTCCATGTTGAGACGGATGATGACAATGGCAAAGAGTTCCTACTCATCATTAATTGGGATGCAAATGGTAAACATTTTTTCTTGAAAGGCTCCCTTCACTCACACAGGTCTATACTACAATAAAATTATAGCACCACCACTGTACACTACCCATAAGACAATTTTTAGAAGCTCTGAACTTTTCTGCCTCTGGCATGATAGGTTAGGCCACCACGAACTTAGGATGGTGATTAATATAATCAATAATTCATGGGGTCATAATGTTAACACAAAAAAAATCCTGAATCCTGATGATTTCATATGCTCCACATGCTTACAAGAAAGTTAGTTATTGGACCATCGCCCCTCAAAGTGAAGGACAAATGCCCACGTTATCCAAGGGGACATATATGGTCCAATTCAGCCCCTCTCGAGGTTATTTGGGTACTACATGGTGCTCATCAATGACTCCTATAAATGGTCCAATGCTTGCCTATTGTCAAGAAGTAACCATGCCTTTGCAAAGTTTATCTCTTAGATCATACAAATGAGGAATAATTTGCCCGGTTATCATATAAAGTCTATTCGAATGGACAATGCTAGAGAAATAATTTCAAAGGCATTCGATGATTACTGCATGGCAATGGGAATCAAAGTCAAGGGTTCACTCAGGGCGTAATAAGGTAGTACAGTACAAAGCCAGACTCATCGCTCGAGGGTTCACTCAATGACTAGGTGTCGATTTTCAGCAGACTTATTCCCCGGTCAAGGATTGAATTACCTTTAGATACTTGATCTCAGTGGCAGTATGGGCTTGAAAATGAAAATAATGGATGTTGTTACCGCTTATCTATATGGTAATTGGGATTGTAACATATACATGAAAATACCCAAAGGTATCCCTATTCCGAACTATCATAGAGCAAAGAGGGGTCTATACAATGCTTTGTTGGGGAACGTAGTAATTTCAAAAAAATTCCTACGCACACGCAAGATCATGGTGATGGCATAGCAACGAGAGGGGAGACTGTTGTCCACATACCCTCGTAGACCGTAAGCGGAAGCGTTATGACAACGCGGTTGATGTAGTCATACGTCTTCACGATCCGACCGATCCAAGTACCGAACGTACGGCACCTCCGAGTTCAGCACACGTTCAGCTCGATGACGATCCCCGGGCTCCGATCCAGCAAAGCTTCGGGGATGAGTTCCGTCAGCACAACGGCGTGGTGACGATGATGATGTTCTACCGGCGCAGGGCTTCGCCTAAACTCTGTGACGATATGACCGAGGTGGAATATGGTGGAGGGGGGCACCGCACACGGCTAAGGAACGATCCGTAGATCAACTTCTGTGTCTATGGGGTGCCCCCCCGCCCCCGTATATAAAGGAGGGAGGGGGAGGCCGCCCGGCCCTTGTGGGCGCGCCAGGAGGAGGAGTCCTCCTCCTAGTAGGAGTAGGACTCCTCCTTTCCTACTCCTACTAGCAGGGGAAAGGAAGGGGGAGAGGGGGGAAGGAAAGAGGGGGGCGCCCCCCCCCACCTAGTCCAATTCGGACCAGAGGGAGAGGGGGCGCGCGGCCCTCCCTGGCCGCCCCTCTCTCTTCCCACCAAGGCCCATGTGGCCCATTAACTCTCCGGGGGGGTTCCGGTAACCCTCCGGCACTCCGGTTTTCTCCGAAATCACCCGGAACACTTCCGGTGTCCGAATATAGTCGTCCAATATATCAATCTTTATGTCTCGACCATTTCGAGACTCCTCGTCATGTCCGTGATCACATCCGGAACTCCGAACAAACTTTGGTACATCAAAACTTATAAACTCATAATAAAACTGTCATCGTAACTTTAAGCGTGCGGACCCTACGGGTTCGAGAACTATGTAGACATGACCTAGAACTATTCTCGGTTAATAACCAATAGCGGAACCTGGATGCCCATATTGGTTCCTACATATCCTACGAAGATCTTTATCGGTCAAATCGCATAACAACATACGTTGTTCCCTTTGTCATCGGTATGTTACTTGCCCGAGATTTGATCGTCGGTATCCAATACCTAGTTCAATCTCATTACCGGCAGGTCTCTTTACTCGTTCCGTAATGCATCATTCCGTAACCAACTCATTTGGTCATATTGCTTGCAAGGCTTATAAAGATGTGCATTACTGAGAGGGCCCAGAGATACCTCTTCGATAATCGGAGTGACAAAACCTAATCTCGAAATACGCCAACTCAACATGTACCTTCGGAGACACCTATAGTACTCATTTAAAATCACCCAGTTACGTTGTGACGTTTGGCAGTACCCAAAGTGTTCCTCCAGTAAATGGGAGTTGCATATTTCTCATAGTTATAGGAACATGTATAAGTCATGAAGAAAGCAATAGCAATATACTAAACGATCAAGTGCTAGGCTAACGGAATGGGTCATGTCAATCACATCATTCTTCTAATGATGTGATCCCATTAATCAAATGACAACACATGTCTATGGTTTGGAAACATAACCATCTTTGATTAATGAGCTAGTCAAGTAGAGGCATACTAGTGACACTATGTTTGTCTATGTATTCACACATGTATTATGTTTCCAGTTAATACAATTCTAGCATGAATAATAAACATCTATCATGATATAAGGAAATAAATAATAACTTTATTATTGCCTCTAGGGCATATTTCCTTCAGTCTCCCACTTGCACTAGAGTCAATAATCTAGTTCACATCGCCATGTGATTTAACACTAATATTCACATCTGTATGTGATTAATACCCATGGTTCACATCATCATGTGATCAACACCCAAAGGGTTTACTAGAGTCAATAACCTAGTTCACATCGTTATGTGATTAACACCCAAAGAGTACTAAGGTATGATCATGTTTTGCTTGTGAGAGAAGCTTAATCAACGGGTCTGTCACATTCAGAGCCGTATGTATTTTGCAAACATTCTATGTCTTCAATGCTCTGCATGGAGCTACTCTAGCTTAATTGCTCTCACTTTCAATATGTATCCAGATTGAGACTTAGAGTCATCTGGATTAGTGTAAAAGTTTGCACCGATGTAACTTTTTACAACAAACTCCTTTATCACCTCCATAATCGAGAAACATCTCCTTAGTCCTCACTAAGGATATTCTTGACCGCTGTCCAGTGATCTACTATTAGATCAAAATTGTATTCCTTTGTCAAACTCAGAGCAAGGTATACAATAGGTCTGGTTCACAGCATAGCATACTTTATAGAACCTATGACTGAGGCATAGGGAATGACTTTTCATTCTCTTTCTATCTTCTGCAGTGGTTGGGCTTTGAGTCTTACTCAATTTCACACCTTGCAGCACAGGCAAGAACTCTTTCTTTGACTGTTCCATTTTGAACTATTTCAAAATCTTGTCAAAGTATGTACTCATTGAAAATCTTATCAAGCGTTTTGATCTATCTCAATAGATCTTGATGCTTAATATGTAAGCAGCTTCACCGAGGTCTTTCTTTGAAAAACTCCTTTCAAACACTCCTTTATGCTTTCCAGAAAATTCTACATCATTTCCAATTAATAATATGTCATTCACATATACTTATCAGAAATGTTGTAGTGCTCCCACTCACTTTCTTGTAAATACAGTTCTTTCCAAAAGTCTGTATAAAACCATATGCTTTGATCAACTCATCAAAGCGTATATTCCAACTCCGAGATGCTTGCACCAGTCCATTGATGGATTGCTGGAGCTTGCACACTTTGTTAGCATCTTTAGGATTGACACAAACTTTCTGGTTGCATCATATACAGCTCTTCTTTAATAAATCCATTAAGGAATGCAGTTTTGACATCCATTTGCCAGATTTCATAAAATGTGGCAATTGCTAACATGATTCAGACAGACTTAAGCTTCGATATGAGTGAGAAAATCTCATCATATTCAACACCTTGAACTTGTTGAAAACATTTCGCAACAAGTCGAGCTTAGTAGATAGTAACACTACTATCAGTGTCCGTCTTCCTCTTGAAGATCCATTTATTTAACATGGCTTGCGGATCACTGAGAAAGTCAATCAAAGTCCATACTTTGTTCTCATACATGGATCATATCTCAGATTTTATGGCCTCAAGCCATTTCGTGGAATCTGGGCTCATCATCGCTTCCTCATAGTTCGTAGGTTCATCATGGTCTAGTAACATGACTTCCAGAACATGATTACCGTACCACTCTGGTGCGGATCTTACTCTGGCAGACCTACGAGGTTTGGCAGCAACTTGATTTGAAGTTTCATGATCATCATCATTAACTTCCTCACTAATTGGTGTAGTAATCACGGAACTGATTTCTGTGATGAACTACTTTCCAATAAGGGAGAAGGTACAATTACCTCATCAAGTTCTACTTTCCTCCCACTCACTTCTTTCGAGAGAAACTCCTTCTCTAGAAAGGATCCATTTTTAGCAACTAATATCTTGCCTTCGGCTCTGTGATAGAAGGTGTACCCAACAATTTCCTTTGGGTATTCTATGAAGACGCACTTCTCCGATTTGGGTTCGAGCTTATTAGGTTGAAAACCCTTTTCATATAAGCATCGCAACTCCAAACTTTAAGAAACGACAGCTTAGGTTTATTGCTAAACCATAGTTCATACGGTGTCATCTCAACGGATTTAGATGGTGCCCTATTTAAAGTGAATGCAGCTGTCTTTAATACATAACCCCAAAACGATAGTGGTAAATCAGTAAGATACATCATAGATCGCGCCATATCCAATAAAGTGCGGTTATGACGTTCGGACACACCATTACGTTGTGGTGTTCCATGTGGCGTGAGCTGTGAAACTATTCCACATAGTTTTATATGAAGGCCAAACTCATAACTAAATATTTGTCTCTGTGATCAAATCGCAGAAACTTTATTTTCTTGTTACGATGATTCTTCACTTCACTCTGAAATTCTTTGAACTTTTCAAATGTTTCAGTCTTGTGCTTCATTAAGTAGATATACTCATATCTGCTCAAATCATCTTGTGAAGGTCAGAAAATAACGATACCTGCCACGAGCATCAACACTCATTGGACCGCATACATCGGTATGTATTATTTCCATCAAGTCAGTAGCTCGTTCCATTGTTCCGGAGAACGGAGTTTTAGTCATCTTGCCCAAAAGGCACGGTTCGCAAGCATCAAATGATTCATAACCAAGTGATTCTGAAAATCCATCTTTATGGAGTTTCTTCATGCGCTTTACACCGATATGACCCAAACGGCAGTGCCACAAATAAGTTGCACTATCATTATTAACTTTGCATCTTTTGGCATCAATATTATGAATATGTGTATCACTACGATCGAGATCCAACAAACTATTTTCATTGGGTGTATGACCATCGAAGGTTTTATTCATGTAAACAGAACAACAATTATTCTCTGCTTTAAATGAATAACCGTATTGCAATAAACATGATCAAATCATATTCATGCTCAACGCAAACGCCAAATAACATTTATTTAGGTTTAACACTAATCCCGAAAGTATAGGGAGTGTGCGATGATGATCATATCGATCTTGGAACCACTTCCAACACACATCGTCACTTCACCCTCAACTAGTTTCTGTTTATTCTGTAACTCCTGCTTCGAGTTACTAATCTTAGCAACCGAACAAGTATCAAATACTCAGAAACTACTATAAACACTAGTAAGGTACACATCAATAACCTGTATATCAAATATACCCTTGTTCACTTTGCCATCCTTCTTATCTACCAAATATTCAGGGTATTTCCGTTTCCAGTGACCATTTCCTTTGCAGTGTAAGCACTCAGTTTCAGGCTTTGGTTCAGCTTTGGGCTTCTTCGTGGGAGTGACAACTTGCTTGTCATTCTAGTTGAAGTTCCCTTTCTTCCCCTTTGCCCTTGTCTTGAAACTAGTGATCTTGTCAACCATCAACACTTGATGCTCTTTCTTGATTTCTACCTTCGTCGATTTCAACATCACGAAGAGCTTGCGAATCGTTTTCGTCATCCCTTGCATACTATAGTTCATCACAAAGTTCTACTAACTTGGTGATGGTGACTAGAGAATTCTGTCAATCACTATCTTATCTGGAAGATTAACTCCCACTTGATTCAAGCGATTGTAGTACCCAGACAATCTGAGCACATGCTCACTAGTTGAGTGATTCTCCTCCATCTTTTAGCCATAGAACTTGTTGGAGACTTGATATCTCTTCAACCCGAGTATTTGCTTGAAATATTAACTTCAATTCCTGGAACATCTCATATGGTCCATGACGTTCAAAACGTTTTTCAAGTCCCGATTCTAAGCTGTTACGCATGGTGCACTAAACTATCAAGTAGTCTTCATATTGAACTAGCCAAACGTTCATAACGTCTGCATCTACTCCTGCAATAGGTCTGTCACCTAGCGGTGCATTAAGGACGTAATTCTTCTGTGCAGCAATGAGGATAAATCTCAGATCACGGATCCAATCCGCATCATTGCTACTAACATTTTTCAACACAATTTTCTCTAGGAACATATCAAAATAAACATATGAAAGCAACAACGCGAGCTATTGATCTATAACATAATTTGCAAAATACTACCAGGACTAAGTTCATGATAAATTAAAGTTCAATTAATCATATTACTTAAGAACTCCCACTTAGACAGACATCTCTCTAGTCATCTAAGTGATCACATGATCCAAATCAACTAAACCATGTCCGATCATCACGTGAGATGGAGTAGTTTTCAATGGTGAACATCACTATGTTGATCATATCTACTATATGATTCACGCTCGACCTTTCGGTCTCCGTGTTCCGAGGCCATATCCGTATATGCTAGGCTCGTCAAGTTTAACCCGAGTATTCCGCGTGTGCAACTGTTTTGCACCCGTTGTATTTGAACGTAGAGCCTATCACACCCGATCATCACGTGGTGTCTCAGCACGAAGAACTTTCGCAACGGTGCATACTCAGGGAGAACACTTCTTGATAATTAGTGAGAGATCATCTTAAAATGCTACCGTCAAACAAAACAGAATAAGATGTATAACAGATAAACATCATATGCAATCACAATATGTGATATGATATGGCCATGATCACCTTGCGCCTTTAATCTCCATCTCCAAAGTACTGTCATGATCTCTATCGTTACCGGCACGACACCATGATCTTCATCATCTTGATCTATATCAATGTGTCGTCACATGGTCGTCTCGCCAACTATTGCTCTTGCAACTATTGCTATCACATAGCGATAAAGTAAAGCAATTATTTGGCACTTGCATCTTATGCAACAAAGAGACAATCATAGGGCTTCTGCCAGATGTCGATAACTTCAACAAAACATGATCATCTCATACAACAACTTATATCTCATCACGTCTTGACCATATCACATCACAACATGCCCTGCAAAAACAAGTTAGACATCCTCTACTTTGTTGTTGCAAATTTTACGTGGCTGCTACGGGCTGAGCAAGAATCGTTCTTACCTACGCATCAAAACCACAACGATAGTTCGTCAAGTTAGTGCTGTTTTAACCTTCGCAAGGACCGGGCGTAGCCACACTCGGTTCAACTAAAGTTGGAGAAACAGACACCCGCTAGTCACCTGTGTGCAAAGCACGTCGGTAAAACCAGTCTCGCATAAGCGTACGTGTAATGTCGGTCCGGGCCGCTTCATCCAACAATACCGCCGAACCAAAGTATGACATGCTGGTAAGCAGTATGACTTGTATCGCCCACAACTCACTTGTGTTCTACTCGTGCATATAACATCAACGCATAAAACCTAGGCTCTGATACCACTGTTGGGGAACGTAGTAATTTCAAAAAAATTCCTACGCACACGCAAGATCATGGTGATGGCATAGCAACGAGAGGGGAGAGTGTTGTCCACGTACCCTCGTAGACCGTAAGCGGAAGCGTTATGAAACGCGGTTGATGTAGTCGTACGTCTTCACGATCCGACCGATCCAAGTACCGAACGTACGGCACCTCCGAGTTCAGCACACGTTCAGCTCGATGACGATCCCCGGGCTCCGATCCAGCAAAGCTTCGGGGATGAGTTCCGTCAGCACGACGGCGTGGTGACGATGATGATGTTCTACCGGCACAGGGCTTCGCCTAAACTCCGCGACGATATGACCGAGGTGGAATATGGTGGAGGGGGGCACCGCACACGGCTAAGGAACGATTCGTAGATCAACTTCTGTGTCTATGGGGTGCCCCCCACCCCCGTATATAAAGGAGGGAGGGGGGAGGTCGGCCGGCCCTTGTGGGCGCGCCAGGAGGAGGAGTCCTCCTCCTAGTAGGAGTAGGACTCCTCCTTTCCTACTCCTACTAGGAGGGGAAAGGAAGGGGAGAGGGGGAAGGAAAGAAGGGGCGCCGCCCCCCCCCCCTCCTAGTGCAATTCGGACCAGAGGGAGAGGGGGCGTGCGGCCCTCCCTGGCCGCCCCTCTCTCTTCCCACCAAGGCCCATGTGGCCCATTAACTCTCCGGGGGGTTCTGGTAACCCCCCGACACTCCGGTTTTCTCCGAAATCACCCAGAACACTTCCGGTGTCCGAATAGAGTCGTCCAATATATCAATCTTTATGTCTCGACCATTTCGAGACTCCTCGTCATGTCTGTGATCACATCCGGGACTCCGAACAAACTTCGGTACATCAAAACTTTTAAACTCATAATAAAACTGTCATCATAACTTTAAGCGTGCGGACCCTACGGGTTCGAGAACTATGTAGACATGACCTAGAACTATTCTCGGTCAATAACCAATAGCGGAACCTGGATGCCCATATTGGTTCCTACATATTCTACAAAGATCTTTATCGGTCAAACCGCATAACAACATACGTTGTTCCCTTTGTCATCGGTATGTTACTTGCCCGAGATTTGATCGTCGGTATCCAATACCTAGTTCAATCTCGTTACCGGCAAGTCTCTTTACTCGTTCCGTAATGCATCATTCCGTAACCAACTCATTTGGTCATATTGCTTGCAAGGCTTATAAAGATGTGCATTACCGAGAGGGCCCAGAGATACCTCTCCGATAATCGGAGTGACAAAACCTAATCTCGAAATACGCCAACTCAACATGTACCTTCGGAGACACCTGTAGTACTCCTTTATAATCACCCAGTTACGTTGTGACGTTTGGTAGTACCCAAAGTGTTCCTCCAGTAAACGGGAGTTGCATATTTCTCATAGTTATAGGAACATGTATAAGTGATGAAGAAAGCAATAGCAATATACTAAATGATCAAGTTCTAGGCTAACGGAATGGGTCATGTCAATCACATCATTCTTCTAATGATGTGATCCCATTAATCAAATGACAACACATGTCTATGGTTAGGAAACATAACCATCTTTGATTAATGAGCTAGTCAAGTAGAGGCATACTAGTGACACTATGTTTGTCTATGTATTCACACATGTATTATGTTTCCGGTTAATACAATTCTAGCATGAATAATAAACATCTATCATGATATAAGGAAATAAATAATAACTTTATTATTGCCTCTAGGGCATATTTCCTTCATGCTTAACTTAAAAAGTCACCATACGAACTTAAGCAGTCAGTAGGATGTGGTACAATTGTTCAAGCGATTTCCTTCATCAGAAGGGCTACACGAGCAATGAAGATTCACCATGTGTTTTTATACGACGATCACAAGATGAATTCTTTGTAATCAAATGTATGTGGATGATTTAAACATAATCGATACACATGAGGACGTTGAGGAGGTGAGTTCCTACTTGGTGTTGGAATTTGAGATGAAGGATTTGGGTAAAACCAAGTGTTGTCTAGGTCTGCAACTTGAACATTCCCCTGATGGGATTCTAGTGCATCAGCCGATCTAAACCCAAAAGATGTTGAAAAAATTTGGATTTGACAAGGCATATACTTCTGGGACCTCAATAATCAGGAGATCTTTACAGCAAGACAAGTACCCCTTCAAGCCTAAGGAAGAGAGGAAGGAAACTCAGAAACCCGGATTTCCCTAGCTAAGTGCAGTCGTGGCACACATGTACCTCACAAATTGTACACGGGCGGACATTGTGTTCGCTGTCAATTTGCTTGCTAGGTACAGTTATGAGCCTATCAATAGACATTGGAAGGGTGTCAAAGACATCTTTCATTACATGCAAGGGACCAAAGATCTTGACCTACTTTATGTAAGGAATCAAGACATGTCGCTTATAGACTATGCCAATACTTGGTACTTGTTCGACCCACATACTTATAAGTCACAGACTGGATATGTTTTCCTTTGTGGTGGACTGCGCTTTCCTAGAAATCGTCCAAAGAAAGTCTTGTATCAACTTTCACGAACCACTCAGAAATCATTGCACTATATGTGAAGGAAATATGCCCTAGAGGCAATAATAAAGTTATTATTTATTTCCTTAATTCATGATAAATGTTTATTATTCATGCTAGAATTGTATTAACCGGAAACTTAATACATGTGTGAATACATAGACAAAACATATAGTCCCTTGTATGCCTCTAGTTGACTAGCTCGTTAACCAAAGATGGTTATGTTTCCTAACCATAGACATGTGTTGTCATTTGACGAATGGGATCACATCATTAGGAGAATGATGTGATGGACATGACCCATCCGTTTGCTTAGCATTATGATCGTGTCAGTTTCATTGCTACTATTTTCTTCATGACTTATACAAGTTCCTCAAACTATGAGATAATGTAACTCCCAAATACCGGAGGAACACTTTGTGTGCTACCAAACATCACAATATAAATGGGTGATTATAAAGGTGCTCTACAGGTGTCTCCGAAGGTATTTGTTGGGTTGGCATAAGTCGAGATCAGGATTTGTCACTCCGTGTTTCGGAGAGGTATCTTTGGACCCTCTCGGTAATACTCATCACTATAAGCCTTGCAAGCATTGTGACTAATGAGTTAGTTACGGGATGAAGTATTACAGAACGAGTAAAGAGACTTGCCGGTAACGAGATTGAACTAGGTATTATGATACCGATGATCGAATCTCGGGCAACTAACATACCGATGACAAAGGGAACGACGAATGTTGTTATGCGGTTTGATCGATAAAGATCTTCGTAGAATATGTAGGAACCAATATGAGAATCTAGGTTCCTCTATTGGTTATTGACCAGAGACGTGTCTCGGTCATGTCTACATAGTTCTCGAACCCGTAGGGTCCGCACGCTTAATGTTTGATGACGATTGGTAATATGAGTTTATGTGATATGATGTACCGAAGGTTGTTCAGAGTCGCAGATGAGATCACGGACATGACGAGGAGTCTCGAAATGGTCGAGACATAAAGATTGATATTTTGGAAGGTTATATTTGGACACCGGAAAGGTTCCGGGGGTCACCGATAAATACCGAAGTACCGCGGGGGGTCAACGGGACTTCATGGGCCTTAGTGGAAGTAGAGGGCAGCAAGGGAGCTGTGGGGCACGCCCCACCTTGGCCCAAACCGAATTGGTTTCGGGTTTAGGGGGCCGGCCCCCTCTTTCCTTCTCCCTTCCTCCTCTTTCCTTCCCCTCCTAGTTGGACTAGGAAAGGGGGAACCTACTCCTAGTAGGAGTAGGATTCCCCCCTTGGGGCGCACCCTATGAGGCCACCGGCCCCCTCCCCTTGCTCATTTATATACGGGGGCAAGGGGGCACCCTAGGACACACAAGTTGACAATTGTTTTAGCCGTGTGTGATGCCCCCCTCCAGCGATTTCCACCTCGGTCATATTGTTGTAGTGCCTAGGCGAAGCCCTGCGCTGGTAACTTCATCATCACCGTCACCACGCTGTCGTGCTGACGAAACTCTCCCTCGACCTCGACTGGATCTAGAGTTCTTGGGACGTCACCGAGCTAAACGTGTGCAGATCACGGAGGTGCCGTACCTTCGGTGCTAGGATCGGTCGGATCATGAAGACGTACGACTACATCAACTGCATTGTCATAATGCTTCCGCTTTCGGTCTACGAGGGTACGTAGACAACACTCTCCCCTCTCGTTGTTACGCATCACCTAGAGATAGATCTTGCATGATCGTAGGAAATTTTTTGAAATTACTGCGTTCCCCAATAGTGGCATCCAAGCCAGGTCTATGCGTAGATGTTATATGCACGACTAGAACACAAAGAGTTGTGGGCGATAATAGTTATACTGCTTTCCAGCTTGTCATACTTTGGTTCGGCGGTATTGTTGGATGAAGTGGCTCAGACCGAAATTACGCGTACGCTTACAGGAGACTAGTTCTACCGACGTGCTTCACACATAGGTCGCTGGTGAGTGTTTGTTTCTCCAACTTTAGTTGAATCGGGTGTGGCTACGCCCGGTCCTTGTTGAAGGTTAAAACAGCACACTTGACGAAAAATCGTTGTGGCTTTGAGGCGTAGGTAAGAACGGTTCTTGCTAGAAGCCTGTAGCAGCCACGTAAAACTTGCAATAGCAAAGTAGAGGACGTCTAACTTGTTTTTGCAGGGCTTGCTGCGATGTGATATGGTCAAGACATGATGTGTTGTATGATATGATCATGTTTTGTTGAAGTTATCGGCAACTGGCAGGAGCCTTATGGTTGTCTCTTTATTGCATAAGATGCAAGCGCCATATAATTGTTTTACTTTATCGCTATGCGATAGCAATAGTTCCAAAAGCAATAATTGGCAAGACGACCATGTGATGACACATTGATAAAGATCAAGATGATGGAGATCATGGTGTCATGCCGGTGACAATGGAGATCATGATGGTACTTTGAAGATGGAGATCAAAGGCACAAGATGATGATGGCCATATCATGTCACATATTTTGATTGCATGTGATGTTTATCTTTTATATTCTTATTTTGCTTAGTTCCGCGGTAGCATTATAAGATGATCCCTTACTAAAAATTTCAAGGTATAAGTGTTCTCCCTGAGTATGCACCGTTGCGACAGTTCTTCGTCCCGAGACACCACGTGATGATCGGGTGTGATAAGCTCTATGTTCACATAAAACAGGTGCAAGCCAGTTTTGCACACGCAGAATACTCGGGTTAAACTTGACGAGCCTAGCATATGCAGATATGGCCTCGGAACACTGGAGACCGAAAGGTCGAGCGTGAATCATATAGTAGATATGATCAACATAGTGATGTTCACCATTGAAAACTACTCCATCTCACGTGATGATTGGACATGGTTTAGTTGATTTGGATCACGTGATCATGTCGATGACTAGAGGGATGTCTATCTAAGTGGGAGTTCTTAAGTAATATGATTAATTGAACTTTAATTTATCATGAACTTAGTCCTGATAGTATTTTGCAAATTATGTTGTAGATCAATAGCTCGCGTTATAGCTTCCCGATGTTTTTTATATGTTCCTAGAGAAAACTAAGTTGAAAGATGATAGTAGCAATGATGCGGATTGGGTCCGTGATCTGAGGTGTATCCTCATTGCTGCATAGAAGAATTGTGTCATTGATGCACCGCTAGGTGACAGACCTATTGCAGGAGCAGATGCAGACGTTATGAACATTTGGCTAGCTCAATATGATGACTACTTGATAGTTTAGTGCACCATGCTTTACGGCTTAGAACCGGGACTTCAAAAACGCTTTTGAAACTTCACGGAGCATATGAGATGTTCCAAAAGCTGAAATTGGTATTTTAGACTCATGCCCGCGTCAAGAGGTATGAGACCTCTAACAAGTACTTTTCCTAAAAGATGGAGGAGAATTGCTCAACTAGTGAGCATGTGCTTAGAATGTCTGGGTGCTACAATCACTTGAATCAAGTGGGAGTTAATCTTCTAGATAAGACAGTGATTGACAGAGTTCCCTAGTCACCATCATCAAGTTATTGGAACTTCATGATGAACTATGATATGCAAGGGATGACAAAATCAATTCCCGAGCTCTTCGTGATGCTGAAATCAACGAAGGTAGAAGTCAAGAAAAAGCATCAAGTGTTGATGATTAAACAAGATCACTAGTTTCAAGAAAAGGGCAAAGGGAAAGAAAGGGAACTTCAAGAATAATGGCAAGCAAGTTGTCACTCCCGTGAAGAAGCCCAAAGCTAGACCGAAGCCTGAAACTGAGTGATTCTACTTCAAAGGAAATGGTCACTGGAAGTGGAACTACCCTAAATATTTGGTGGATAAGAAGGATAGCAAAGTGAACAAGGGTTTATTTGATATACAGGTTATTGATGTGTACCTTACTAGTGTTTATAGTAGCCCCTGGGTATTTGATACTTGTTCGGTTGCTAAGATTAGTAACTCAAAACAGGAGTTACAGAATAAACAGAGACTAGTTAAGGGTGAAGTGACGATGTGTGTTGGAAGTAGTTCCAAGATTGATATGATCATCATCGCACACCCCCTATACTTTCGGGATTAGTATTGAACCTAAATAAATGTTATTTGGTGTTTGCGTTGAGCATGAATATGATTTGATCATGTTAATTGCAATACAGTTATTCATTTAAGACAGAGAATAATTGTTATTCTGTTTACATGAATAAAACCTTTTATGGTCATACACCCAATGTTGATGGTTTATTGAATGTCGATCGTGGTAATACACATATTCATAGTATTGACGCCAAAAGATGCAAAGTCGACAATGATAGTGCAACTTATTTGTGGCACTGCCGTTTGGGTCATATCGATGTAAAATGCATAAAGAAACTCCATAAAGATGGACTTTTGGAATCACTTGATTATGAATCATTTGATGCTCGCGAAGCGTGGCTTATGGGCAAGATGACTAAAACTCCGTTCTATGGAACAATGGAACGAGCTACTGACTTATCGGAAATAATACATACTGATGTCTGCGGTCCAATGAGTGTTGATGCTCATGCGAACATCGTTATTTCCTGACGTTCACAAATGATTTAAGCAGATATGGGTATATCTACTTAATGAAACACAAGTCTGAAACATTTGAAAAGTTCAAAGAATTTCAGAGTGAAGTGGAGAATCATCGTAACAAGAAAATAAAGTTTCTACAATCTGATCGTGGAGGAAGAATATTTGAGTTACGGTTTTGGCCTTCATTTAAAACAATGTGGAATAGTTTCACAGCTCACGCCACCTGGAACACCATAGCATAATGGTGTGTCCGAACGTCGTAACCGCACTTTATTGGATATGGTGAGATCTATGATGTCTCTTACCGATTTACCACTATCGTTTTTGGGTTATGCATTAGAGACAGCTGCATTCACGTTAAACATGGCACCATCAAAATCCGTTGAGACGACACCTTACAAACTGTGGTTTGGCAAGAAACCAAAGTTGTCATTTCTTAAAGTTTTGGGGTTGCAATGCTTATGTGAAAAAACCTTCAACCTGATAAGTTCAAACCAAATTGGAGAAATGTATCTTCATAGGATACCCAAAAGAAACTGTTGGGTACATCTTCTATCACAGATTCGAAGGCAAGATATTCGTTGCTAAGAAAGGATCCTTTCTAGAGAAGGAGTTTTCTCTCGAAAGAAGTGAGTGGGAGGAAAGTAGAACTTGATGAGGTAATTGTACCTTCTCCCGAATTGGAAACTAGTTCATCACAGAAATCCATTCCAGTGATTCCTACACCAATTAGTGAGGAAGCTAATGATGATGATCATGAAACTTCAGATCAAGTTACTACCGAACCTCGTAGGTCAACCAGAGTACGATCCACACCAGAGCGGTACGGTAATCCTATTCTGGAAGTCATGTTACTAAACCATGATGAACCTACGAACTATGAGGAAGCGATGATGAGCCCAGATTCCGCGAAATGGCTTGAGGCCATGAAATCTGAGATGGGATCCATGTATTAGGACAAAGTGTGGACTTTGCTGGACTTGCCCGATGATCAGCAAGCCATAGAAAATAAATGGATCTTTAAGAAGAAGACCGACGCAGACGATAATGTTACTGTTTACAAAGCTCAACTTGTTGTGAAAGGTTTTTGACAAGTTCAAGGAGTTGGCTACAGTGAGACTTTCTCACTTGTAGCGATGCTTAAGTCTGTCTGAATCATATTAGCAATTGCTGCATTTTATGATTATAAAATTTGGCAAATGGATATCAAAACTGCATTCCTGAATGGATTTTTGGAAGAAGAGTTGAATATGATGCAAACAAAAGGTTTTGTCGATCCAAAGGGTGCTAACAAAGTGTGCAAACTCTAGGGATCCATTTATGGACTGGTGCAAGCCTCTCGGGATTGGAATAAATGCTTTGATAGTGTGATCAAAGCATATGGTTTTATACAGACTTTTGGAGAAGCATGTATTTACAAGAAAGTGAATGCGAGCTTAGTAGCTTTTCTAATATTATATGTGGATGACATATTGTTGATTGGAAATGATATAGAATTTCTGGATAGCATAAAGGGATACTTGATAAGAGTTTTTCAAAGAAAGACCTCGGTGAAGCTGCTTACATATTGGGCATCAAGATCTATAAAGATAAATCAAGACGCTTGATAAGATTTTTCAATGAGTATATACCTTGACAAGTTTTTGAAAGAGTTCAAAATGGTTCAGTCAAAGGAGTTCTTGTCTGTATTACAAGGTGTAAAATTAAGTAAGACTCAAAGCCCGACCATGGCAGAAGATAGAAAGAGAATGAAAGTCATTCCCTATGCTTCAGTCATAGGTTCTATAAAGTATGCTATGCTGTGTACCATAACTATTGTGTACCTTGCCATGAGTTTGGCAAGGGGGTACAATAGTGATCTAGAAGTAGATCACTGGACAGCGGTCAAAATTATCCTTAGTGAGGACTAAGGAAACTTTTCTCGGTTATGGGGGTGATAAAGAGTTCGTCATAAAGAGTTACGTCGATTCAAGCTTTTACACTGATCCAGATGACTCTAAGTCTCAATCTGGATACATATTGAAAGTGGGAGCAATTAGCTAGAGTAGCTCCGTGCATAGCATTGTAGACATAGAATATTTGCAAAATACATACGGCTCTGAATGCGACAGACCCGTTGACTAAACTTCTCTCACGAGCAAAACATGATCACACCTTAGTATTCTTTGGGTGTTAATCACATAGCGATGTGAACTAGATTATTGACTCTAGTAAACCCTTTGGGTGTTGGTCACATGGCGATGTGAACTATGAGTGTTAATCACATACAGATGTAAATTATTGGTGTTAAATCACATGGTGATGTGAACTAGATTATTAACTCTAATGAAAGTGGGAGACTGAAGGAAATATGCCCTAGGGGCAATAACAAAGTTATTTCCTTAATTCATGATAAATGTTTATTATTCATGCTAGAATTGTATTAACCGGAAACTTAGTACATGTGTGAATACATAGACAAAACATATAGTCCCTAGTATGCCTCTAGTTGACTAGCTCGTTAATCAAAGATGATTATGTTTCCTAACTATTCATGTGTTGCCATTTGATGAATGAAATCACATCATTAGGAGAATGATGTGATGGACATGACCCATCCGTTAGCTTAGCATTATGATCGTGTCAGTTTCGTTGCTACTGCTTTCTTCATGACTTATACAAGTTCCTCAAACTATGAGATTATGTAACTTCCGAATACCGGACGAACACTTTGTGTGCTACCAAACGTCACAACATAAATGGTTGATTATAAAGGTGCTCTACAGGTGTGTCCGAAGGTATTTGTTGGGTTGGCATAGATCGAGATTAGGATTTGTCACTCCGTGTTTCGGAGAGGTATCTCTGGGCCCTCTCGGTAATACTCATCACTATAAGCCTTGCAAGCATTGTGACTAATGAGTTAGTTAGGGGATGAAGTATTACAGAACGAGTAAAGAGACTTGCTGATAACGAGATTGAAATAGGTATGATGATACCGACGATCAAATCTCGGGCTAGTAACATACCGATGACAAAGGGAACAACGTATGTTGTTATGCGGTTTGACCGATAAAGATCTTCGTAGAATATGTAGGAACCAATATGAGCATCCAGGTTCCGCTATTGGTTTTTGACCGGAGACGTGTCTCTGTCATGTCTACATAGTTCTCGAACTCGTAGGGTCCACACGCTTAACGTCCGATGACGATTGGTATTATGAGTTTATGTGATATGATGTACCGAAGGTTGTTTGGAGTCCCGGATGAGATCACGGACATGATGAGGAGTCTCGAAATGGTCGAGACATAAAGATTGATATATTGGAAGGTTATATTCGGACACCGGAAAGGTTCCGGGGGTCACCGAATAAATACCGAAGTACCTAGGAGTTACCGAAACCCCCCGGGGGGGTCAATGGGCCTTCATGGGCCTTAGTGGAAGTAGAGGGCTGAAAGGAAGCTGTGGGGCGCGTCCCCCTAGGACCAAACCGAATTGGTTTAGGGTTTAGGGGGTCGACCCCCTCTTTCCTTCTCCCCTCCTCCTCTTTCCTCCCCCTCCTAGTTGGACTAGGAAAGGGGGAACCTACTCCTAGTAGGAGTAGAATTCCCCCCTTGGGGCGCATCCTTTGAGGCCACCGGCCCCCTCCCCTTCCTCATTTATATAAGGGGGCAAGTGGGCACCCTAGGACACACAAGTTGACAATTGTTTTAGCCGTGTGCGGTGCCCCCCTCCACAGATTTCCACCTCAGTCATATCGTCGTAGTGCTTAGGCAAAGCCCTGTGCCGGTAACTTCATCATCACCGTCACCACACCGTCGTGCTGACGAAACTCTCCCTCGGCCTCAGCTGGATCTAGAGTTCATGGGACGTCACCGAGCTGAACGTGTGCAGATCGCGGAGGTGTCGTACCTTCGGTGCTAGGATCGGTCGGATCATGAAGACGTACGACTACATCAACCGCATTGTCATTACGCTTCCGCTTACGGTCTATGACGTTACATAATCAACACTCTCCCCTCTCGTTGTTATGCATCACCTAGAGATAGATCTTGCATGATCATAGGAATTTTTTTTTAAATTACTGCGTTCTCCAACAATATGAAGCATCACGAGAGTGTGTATGGCTTCGACGCATGATCGGCCACAATTCTACAGACGTGATGGCTGAACACCAAACAAACCCCTACCATTATCTATGAAGATAATGTTGCTTGTGTTGCACAAGTCCAGACGTGTTGTGTAAAGAGTAACCTCACAAAGCATATTAAATATTAATCCCAAGTTCTTGTATGCACCTGAGCTGGAGAAGATGAACAACATAAGAATTTTTCATACCAAGTCATGTGGCATCCTTCGAGAGAAGTGTGTGTGTGCAATCGGTATGAGGAGACTTTGGGAGGTGCAAGGTGCAGTGGGACAAACTTCACAAACTCGTCGTTAAAATCTCGGTCCAGGTGATCGAGTACTCAACTTGATGGTTGAGTGGATTGTACTCTTTTTTTCTTTGAGTGAGTTTTCCTAATGTTCCTCATCCGAGGTTTTGACGAGGCAATTCATGCAATACAACAATATATACATGATTTTTCAGAGTTTTGAGGCATAGATATACAGCTAAGTACTCAAAGGGGATGTTGGGAAACAATGGGTCGTACGAAGGGTGGGGCGCAACTCGCCCCACCTCTCCCACGTTGACCGTAACATTTCCCCCACTTTTCATCAAGTCGGGTGCCTATTACTTTACTCCTTACCGCTTTATATTTAGATGAGGAGTAATCATTGTATGTTGGTTCAATCATTAATAAAGAAAGGATCATTTGTACTCCCCTTTGTCAATTTACCTCCTGTACCTATGATTGACTACTTCGCCTACAACCCTCTGGCTTCATAACCCTTGGACCGGACTCATCGACAAAGGTTGTGAAACAGATCTGATCGCCTAGGCTGGAGAGGGTGTGGCCTGATGGCTACGTTTTGTGGTAAACATACGTACGTGGGGACATGGGGTGATTAGGTAATTAAGAACGAAAGGTGGAGCGCTCTAGCTATTGGGCTAACCAGCAAATTGTGTGTTGTTACTCTGATTGGAACAAGGGATTACAAGGTGTCTCTTACAGTTTGGCTTCTTCGGTATATCTAAGCACCGGGAACCAAACTCACCATCAAACACCGAATATCACACAATTTTATGCTGAACCAAACAACATATGACCGATTTAACCGACAAATATTGTTTAAATGCTTTGGTTTAATCTTTTTTTGGGTTTGCACTTGCCCACCCCTGGCCAAAGATTCCCAGAAACGGAGGGAGTTCATCATAAGTTTGACAATAACATTATACAATACTTTAACCATTTACATAGATAAGCCCAACATGTTTTTTCTCTAAGTTTAAATACAGCTGTACTATTACCAATGGTCTGATATTAGTTATTTAGCACTAGGCCAGATTTGGGATTGGGCAATTCGCATGAAAATGACAATCTATATCAAAAAAAATCTTATCTTCAGATTAACAAGGCATGGCTAAACTGAAACGGAAGGGGAGGTGGATCAGATACGTATGCGTAGTAGATGAGATCGTGGGTACCTTGGCAGATAACTGGTGGTGAGTTAACTGGATGGAGCCGCGGATGTGCGGCAAGCAGGCAACGACGATTAACGGTGGTCCTACTCACTGCTGCCTAGACAAGCCGCCAATTGATTCCGTGGCCAGCTGCTTGCGAGCGGGAGCAGGGGGCGGCGGCAGACGTCTTGCAGCAAGATCTATCGAGGCGAGAACAGGCGGCGGGGATCGCCTATTTGCATTGTTTCGTCGGCTGTTAGAGCATCTTCAGTCGCCTCCCCAACAAAGCCTTCAGGCGACTTTTCGGTCGTCGGCGTCAAAAAATCGGCCCAGTCATGCCCCAGGGCCCTTTTTCGCCGGCTCGGGCCAGAATTGGCGCTGGCGGACCCAACCAGAACCCGGCGCGTTGGGGGGCGCTCGGGGGCGTCGGGTGAATCGTTTTTGACGCGAAAGCGCCGCGTAGCAGCCGCGTCGTGGGGCAGCCGCGTCAGCGACACCGCCCGCCTCGTCTTCCCGACGCCTCGGTTTCCCGCGGGGAATCAATGGCAAGGCTGCCGCCGGTCAGCTTTTTCATTGACTCCTCTCACGGGCGGCGCGTCACGGGGCGGCGCGCCGATGCGCACCGACGCCTCCCCTCCCTCGGCTATATATGGTCTCGCTCGCCTGTGTTGGAGTGCCACCCCAGCTCTCCCTCTCCCGCCGATCTCTTCTCCCCAGCCACTTCCTCTCCCCGATGGCCGAGCGTTTCCCCGGAGACGAGGCAGCGGCCAACGACTTCGGCCGCCGTTCGCTCCGCGAACAGGAGTCCTGACTCCTGTTCCAGGCGAACATCCCGGCGCCGCCGGACATGCGCGCCGGGCCGACGGGCTGGAGGCTCAGCAATGGGGGAGTGCCCATTTCCCCGTTGCCCGACGCCGTCACCAAGCCATCGTACTTCGCCGATGAGGTCGAGATCGCGCGCGCCTCTCTCACCGACGCCGAGCGCTCCCTTGCCCAGTACACGCCGACAACAACGCGGCTTGGGCGGCGTACTTCGAGCGCCACCAGCAGCAACGGCTGGCGTCCACCAACGGGGCGCCGGTGGTCGGCGGCACCAAGAACAGCGAGGGGCGCCACCTCTGGTGGGGCGTCCCTGGCCGCACCCTCGACGGCGTGCTGGCGCACCTCGAGGGCGGCAACAACCCACCGTTGGCGTACCCCCCGGCGAGGACGGCCGCCCCGACGCACCACCGACGCGACGGGCAATGGGCGCCGAGGAGGTTCGGCTTCTCCTCCTCCTCTTCCTCGTCGCATTCTTCCTCCCACTCCTCCGGCACTCCATCGCTGCTCGGCGTCAAGGCCGAGCCCACGGCGGAGACGCCACTCGGCCGGCGTACACACAGCGTCGGCATCGTCATCAGCGAGGGTGGACGGCGCGCCTCCTCGTTGGCTCCTCCCCCGCGCTTCGTCAAGCCGAAGACGGAGTCGGGTCTCGCGCCAGTGAAGACGGAGCCGGGGATGGCTCCGGTGAAGACGGAGCCGGGGTTGCTGGCGCCGGTGAAGGCGGAGCACGACGAGGTCGAGCTCGACGACGACGCGGCCCTTGAATGGGCACGCCAAGACTCCCTGAAGATGGTGAGGGAGCGCCAGTGCCCCGCCCTAGAGCGCTTCGCGCAGCGCCGCCGAGGCCGCGACAAAGGCGGCGGCGTCATCATCGACGACAGCGACGACGACGACGACGCGCTACCGCCGCCACCACCAGCCGGGGAGGGGGCCAGCAGGGGCGCCCGAGTCAAGGAGGAGAAGGCCGACGATGGCGGCGACGACAGCGACTTGTCGGCCTTCTGCAAGTTTTTTTTGACTAGTTTTTATATGTAATGGCGTGTTTTAGCCCAAATTTGCGAATATCAAAAGCTCATGTTTGCCGAAAAGTGGCGTGTTTCAGCCCAAGTTTGTCTAAATTTTTTTTCACGCCTAGGGCTGGCCCTGGGGGCGGCGGCTGGGGGCCAACTCGCCCCCAGACCCACTTTTTGCGACGGGTCACCCCTAGGCGGCGATTTTAGGCGCCCCCTGGGGGGCCAACGGCTGGAGATGCTCTTAGAGCATCTCCACTTGTAAGGCCCCCCAATGCATAGGCTGGCGCATTTTCGGGCGTTCATCTAGCGATTTTTAGACCCTGGGAACGACCAAGGCCCCTGTCGCGCCCCTAGGTGCCGCCCCCAAAGGCCCCAGCCACGTCCCTATATTCAAACTTGATCCGTTCCTGCTCCCAAAAAACGCCATAATTCGGCGATCGGTGCAACAGTTTGGCGATCATCACCGTCGTCTTGGGTAATGAACCCAGGGGAAGCAGCGGCGGCAGCCGAGCCGGCTGCGATGATGTCTTCCATGTCGGTCTCCGTCGCGTCGGCATCGCTAAGATGCGACGAGGAGGCTTGTGAGTAGAGCAGCTGGCCGCGACGGAGAGGTGGCGTCGGGGAGGCTGCGTAGTCCGGCGGCGAGTACGTGTATGGAGGGTACTGCACGCCGGCGAACGCGGGCGAGGGCGTGCGCTGGACCGGGCGACCATGGGGGGAGGTAACGTTGGGGTTGAACCCGCCGTGTACCTCCCGTCGGCATAGCCCGGTGACGGCGTGCAACTCCATGGTTGTGGCGACGACGAGAAGCCGGTCGGAGATCCGACGCTTTGTTGGCTCCAGGTCGCGTGCGGGCCGTGGCAGCGGGGTGGATTCATCATCCCTGCGCGAGCCGCCTCGGCTTGTTCGGCCGAGCGCTCCGCCTGCTCCTCCACCGCCGCGGCCGCGAGCGCCACCCTCTCCCGGGCCTTCATGGCCCTGTTGCGCCTATCGGCGGTGACGGCCTCCCGGCGCTACACCTCCGCCTTCCAGTCGGCATTGGTCATGCCCGGGGGCTTGGACGGCGGCGCCCTCTGCTTCCTCTGCTTCGACTGGGCGGCGGGGGTGGCTGTGGTATCCGTCGCGGCGCGGGGGAACACGTACTTCTTTGGTGGCATGGCGGTCGGCTTGGAAGGGATGAGGCGGAGTTTGGCGGGAGGAATGAAGAATGAGAGGGAAGCCAAGGGGAGAAGCCAGAGGAAACGGCAGGAAAAGGGTCTCCTCTCGCTGACAGAGCGGCCACACGCCCCTTCTTGCTTTTGCCAGCGTCCCCAGACGACACCCGGGCGCTTGGGTTCGGCTCAGGATCGCCGGCTATTAATTTGGCCCAAACCGGCGCTAAACGAGGTCCTGGGGCGCGGCTGGGCCGATTTTCGACCACCGGCACTAAATATTCGCCTGGGGGGCTGTTGAGGCCGCGGCCGGAGACGCTCTTAGCTTCGGTCGGTGTATGGGCTGTTAGTGCTGCCAAAAATCGATTCGGATAAGGCCCTCGCCAAAGGGCAAATCATTGGGAGCAACTAGTTAACGAGCGCTCCTTCGGGAGCCTCGCAATGATCAGCGCCACTTGGCGCGCTCTCAGCCATTGGCCATGTGTCGTGCTCTGGACGCTCCCTCCAGATTTTATTTTTTAATTTTTTTTCGCACGTGTTTTCGGCTTTTTAAACGATTTTTTTTGTTTTTTCGACGTTTTGGTTTCCCCCGGTCTTTCTTAGCTTTTCGATGAAAAAATCAAAAAACAATTGCGCGAAAAAAACTCGTTTTTTGTTTTTTTTCTTTCCCGAAAGTCACGGTTTTGCTTCCGCGAGAGTCACGACCGTGCCTCTCGGAAAGGGAAACATAAAATGCGTTTTCTATTTTTTTTTTCTATCACGAGAGTCACGGTTTTGCTTCCACAAGAGGCACGGTTGTGCTTTTGCAAGAGTCACGACCGTGCGTCTCGAAAAGGGTAAAACAAAACACGTTTTCTGTTTTTTTTTCTTTCGCAAGAGTCACGGTTTTGCTTCCGCGAGAGGCACGGTTGTGCTTTCGCGAGAGTCACGACCGTGCCTCTCGGAAAGGGAAAAAATACGCGTTTTTTTGTTTTGCTTTTTCTTTCGCGAGAGTCATGGTTTTGCTTTTGCGAGAGGCACGGTTGTGCTTTCGCGAAAGTCACGGCCGTGCCTCTCGGAAACGAAAAAAAACGCGTTTTCTGTTTTTTTTTTCACGAGTCATGATTTTGCTTCCACGAGAGGTACGGTTGTAGTTTCGCGAGAGGCACGGGCGTGCCTCTTTCGGAAAGGAAAAAAAATCGTGCTCCCAGTTCGGTTTTTCGCCCGGTTTTTTCGTTAGGTTTTTCGTGAAAAAAAAGTTCATCAAAACCTATCAACATGGGTTCTAGTTTTAAAGATCTTGACGCGAGGAATCCAATGATAAAAATGATTCGAGATTTGGACGCACGGTTTGGGAGATAAAACGTTTTGAATAAATGGATCTACGAGAAAAAAGGAAAACTCCCAGGTTGCGACAAGTGGCGCGTTGCATATGCGCCACTTATCGCGACCTGGAAAAGTGGAGTGTTTTTTAAAATGAGTACTCCTTAATTAGTGATTTTGTAAATCGGCAACGCGTGGAATAGCGACCAAATGCATACCCCTCTCTACGTGGGCCAGCCCAGCTTACATCTTGTCTTCTTTTCCACCGAGTTACTTCCGAGAAAGGCCCTCGTCACCGGTTTTCTATATTCTTTTTCAACTCTAGGTTTCACATGCGTGCACAGTTTTTTGGTTTTCGCTTTTCCGGTTTTTCTTCCTTTTTCTAGCTTCCTTTTCTTTTTCCTCATGGTTTTCTGCCCTTTTTTGTTTTTGTGCTTCTTTTTTCTATACCATTTTTCTTGTTTCTAAAATTTTGTCAACACTTTTTAATATGAGGGCATTACAGTAAAATTTGTGAACATTTTTTAATGTGTGAAGAAGTTTTAAAATTCATGAGAATTTTGTAAATTTAAAATATTTTTAACTCATGAACACATTTTAGATAATTTAATATTTGTGGACACTATCTTAAAACTCATAAATATTTTAGGTTTGTAAACATTTTGAAAATCCATGATTTTTCAACTTTTTGTGAACATTTATCAGATTTTAAATTTTCTTTCTATCTAAACCATTAACATTTACATATATAAAAAATAAAAAATATTGAAAACCTTTTTGTTCAACCTAGGACATGGGCCTGACCCATTTTAGCTCCACGGTCAGTGCTATCTAGGATTCAAGAGCTCTATGTTCTTAATCATCATCTAGTGATCATCATAGTTCTGTGAGAATAAATTTCCTCTCGTTCTTTTGGCGGTGCCATGAGATTTGAGAGTTTTCTGTCCTCGCAGGTCCGATTTTTATTCAGATCTGATGAGTTTATATTGTTGTGTCAAGCCTTTTTTGTTGTTCCCTTTTTTTGTGGAGGTAAAATCTTTCGTTGACATTATGATGAAGATATAGTGATTCGACAACTTGCACTTCTAGGGGATCATTCTCGGCCCAAGTACGTTCATCGATCAAGGCTTCCCATCTTTTTGGATGGGCGACTCAAGGTGCTTTCAAAAATCATTATTGGTAATGTTCGTACGGGTGAAAGAGTGACAACATCATTGCTCCAGTCCAATTGCAGCCTGTTTAATCGAAGTCTTTGAAGTATTTCTTTAGCAGAGATTGACGCCGTGAAGAAGGTGTTTTCAAGAGATTTCATTGTAATTCTTAGTCATAGGAGTTACTTTGTATTTTCTTGAATCTTAGGTCCAAATCAGTGTACTAGTAACTGTTATGAGTATGAACAAAGTTACAGATGTTTCTCAAAAAAAAACACAAATTGACGTTGTGAAGAAGGCGTTTTCAAGAGATTTCATTGTAATTCTTAGTCATAGGAGTTACTTTGTATTTTCTTAGATCTTAGATTCAAATCAGTATACTTGTAAATTGTTATGAGTATGAATAAAGTTACAGGTGTTTTTTAAAGAAAAACACAAAGGCACGAGCACGTTTGCTTTATGAGCTCTCACTTTTTTTGCGGGTCTGCTTTATGAGCTCTCACAAGTACTCCGTACTAGCTAGATTGCTATCTGTGTCTATGCCTCATGAAGGCACACCGACGGACACTACCAAAGAGCCAACTAGCATCCATGAAGGACAGCGGTAGACAAAGCTAGCATCCATGAAGAACTGCGGGGGGTAAAGCTAACATCCATGAACAACAGCGAGGGACAAAACTCCTAAGCTCCTCGTCGACGACTCAACGTCACACCAAGCGCCACCGAAACAGGATCGGAGCCGCGGCCAAATTTTGTGTTTTGACCCTTTCGGCGTATAAAATCAGAATCTGACCCCGGTATGAAAAAGTTTCGAGATTTGACCCTTTTGCTACCGCCAGAGGCCCTAACGGTAGGTACGTACAGGCTACCGCCGCCCCACGTGGCGGTAGGTTCCCTGACGCTGTCTGGCCGTTAACAGTCGTGTACACGTGGCAAAGGGACCTACCACCGTCGTCTATGACGGTAGGCTCTTGCAACCTACCATCGGGCTCTCTAGCGGTAGGTTTCTGGATAAGGTTGTGAGGGAAGGGGGTTGTGCTGCTCCCCACCCACTCATTCACACCACTCTTCTTTTCGAGCTCAACCTCTCTCCCCCTCTTCTCCCCCACCAAATCACCCACTAGATCCCCCTCCATTGCTTGAGATTTGGCCGATGGATCGAGCCCATTTGCATCACCCAAGGTACCTCTCCCATCCCTCCTTCATTTGGTTGGTTCAAATCATGTTTTTTGCTCATTTTGTTGGAATCACCAGTTCATCGTTTTGTTGTGGTGAAATCAATGTATATGATGCATTTAGGGTAATGTTTGTGCTTTGACAATGTATTTCAATAGCATTGTTTGGGTAGTAAGAAATATCATTTAGGGTTTTTTTAGGGTTAGGTTTAAGGACATGGTTATGGTTATGATTGAGTAAATGCCTATATGACGAATGTTATGGTTATAGTTTAATTAGGGTTTTGTTAGAGTAGTTACCTCTCGAATTATAGCTCGATCTACTCCTAGAGTTATAGTTTTTGTCAAGAGACGCTTAGGATTTTTGCCTTGGATGACCATTATAGTAATCCCTTGACTTGTAGGATGGGATCGATCATCCTTGTTGAGACTTCCACGGAGGCGGCGGCGAAGCGTGAACGTGCAGTCATTGAGGAAAAGATGGACTTGTGGGTTAAAGCCGTTGATGCATTGAATGCGGCTTGTAGAGATTTTTCAAAGTATTATGTGTCGAAGTATGACGAGGCCAGAGTCAAGTTATACCAAGCTAAAGAGAAAAACATAAGCAACCTCAAGAAGGAACAGAAAATTCATAGACGCGCTTTTGCAAGGCAAATTGCATTGTGTGGAACATGGGATGAAGTGAATGAGATGGACTTTAACAACCCTGGCCAGATCATTGATTGGCTAGTTAGGCAACCACCATCGGCGATACTTAGTCGGGCAACTTGTTGGGCTTGGGTCTGTGAAAGAAATGATGTCATTTGTTGCAACCCCGGTGTAAGGGCATATTTATCCCTAAAGTGTTTTGGTGATTGATGACAATGCTTTTGTGGATTAATCGTGTGCGTTGAGCTTTTCAGAGATTTATCCTTTGGCACGAGACGATTCCCTCCCCTCGATGTGTTATTCAAGACGGTGCAGCTCCTTCGTTTCTATGTTGGTGGACTAGTTTTATAGGAGTCACCGTACTATCAAGAGCGATCCGCTTTGATAAGGCTAGGGTGGAATCAACATGTACACATCCTTATCGCACCAGCTGATCCTTCCCGCTTCAATGGAGTACTTTTTCCCCTCTCTGGTTGCTCTGTCTGCTCCCAGCTGTAGTACCGCGGGCAACAGCGGTAGTACCGCCCAAGCGCAACAAGCGGTAGTACCGCTCCTCAGCGGTAGTACCGCTTGGAGCCTTCCGTCGTAGTACCGCTACGGCCCCGTGCTCCTACCGCCTCGACTCGAGGGCCCTTTTTCTCGTGTCGGGGTTTGCGGCACTAGCTGCGGTAGTACCGCCCTTACCACCGCGGTAGTACTGCTCAGGGTCTAGGCGGCAGTACCGCTAGGTGGGACGGTAGTACCGCTGGCTCAGCGGTAGTACCGCCCACCCCAGCGGTAGTACCGCTCTCTGCGAGGCTGCTAAGGGGGGTAACGGTTGGATTGTTCCGCCCACTATATAAGGGGGTCTTCTTCCCCAAAGTTGACCTATCTCTTCCCCCAAAAGCTCCATTGTTGCTCCAAGCTCCATTTTCGCCCGATCTCCCTCCCTAGCCAATCAAACTTGTTGATTTGCTCGAGAGTGGTTGAGAAGGCCCAGATCTACACTTCCACCAAGAGAAATTTGATTCTCCCCACTAATCCCTAGCGGATCTTGTTACTCTTGGGTGTTTGAGCACCCTAGACGGTCGAGGTCACCGCGGAGGCATAGTCCATTGTGGTGAAGCTTCGTGGTGTCGTTGGGAGCCTCCAATTAAGTTGTGGAGATTTCCCCAACCTTGTTTCTAAAGGTTCGGTCGCCGCCTTCAAGGGCACCAATAGTGGAATCACGGCATCTCGCATTGTGTGAGGGCGTGAGGAGATTACGGTGGCCCTAGTGGCTTCTTGGGGAGCATTGTGCCTCCACACCGCTCTAATGGAGATGTACTTCCCCTCAAAAGGAAGGAACTTCTGTAACACATCCTCGTCTCCACCGGCTCCACTCTTGGTTACCTCGTGCCTTTACTTGTGCAAGCTTATTTGTGTTGTATCCCTTGCTTGCGTGTGTGATAGTTGTTGTTGCATCATATAGGTTGCTCACCTAGTTGCATATCTAGACAACCTACTTTGATGCAAAGTTTAATTTGGTAAAGAAAAGTTTAAAAAGTGTTAGTTACCTATTCACCCTCCCCCCCTCTAGTCAACTATATCGATCCTTTCAATCGGTATCAGGGCCTCGTCTCTTTATTAAGGACTTTGCCATTCGAAGAATATGGTTGACACCACAGACGGTGTCGAGGAGCACTCCAGTGTGAATCCTACCTCATCTTTGGCCGATGGGGGAACCACGGTCTCTCGTGAGGAATTCAATGTGGCTTTGGACACATTGAAAACCTCCATGACGACCGAGGTTGAAAGCATGTTTACTAAATTATTAGAAGGACTTAAACTATCTACCTTGCCGATGAAAGCGGCTGATCCCACCAACAAGGTGACAGATGCTAACTCCGACAAGGGGGGAGCTAATAGTGAAAAGGGTCCATCAGAAATGGCACCGGCATCTTTGCCCATGTGGAACCTCCAACCTACGGAGGACCAATTCCCTCTACTCATTTAAATCATGCCGATCCTCCTCCTAAGATTGTGAAAAATGAGGATTTTGATTCTTGGGTGTATCGCTTCAAGCGTCATTTAAATCATGTGAATACTAATCTTTGGAGAATCATTGAAGAAGGTTTCTATCCACATGACCAAAGCAACTTCACCCCTAGAGAAGCCGTGGATAATCAATTCAATGAGAATGCTCTCTTCATCATCCAAGATGCAATTCTCCCCGAAGATCTCCCTCATCTTCGACCCTACGCCATGGTCAAAGACGCGTGGCATTGTGTCGTGTCTCTCTATAGGGGAAGCGCAACCATTCAACGCTCCAATTATGAAGTGGTGCAAGATGAAGCCGATGAGTTTGCAATGAAGGAAGATGAAGAACCTCGTGAGCTCTTTCGGAGAGTAACCAAACTCGCGGTCTCTCTCTGAGATCATGGGAGTAAGGACACGGATGACAATTGGATCAAGCACAAGTTCCTCAAGTGAAAGGATCGATATGGTTCACTAGAGGGGGGTGAATAGGCAATTAACAATTTTTAGACTTTTCTTTAACAATTTAAACCTTGCAACGAAATAGGTTGTCTAGATGTGCAACTACGTGGACAACCTATATGATGCAAAGACAACTAGCACACAAGCAAGCAATAGATACAACACAAGTAAGCTTGCAAAAGTAAAGGCACAAGATAACCAAGAGTGGAGCCGGTGGAGACGAGGATGTGTTACCGAAGTTCCTTCCGTTTAAAGGCAAGTACGTCTTCCTTAGAGCGGTGTGGTGGCACAATGCTCCCCAAGAAGCCACTAGGGCCACCGTAATCTCCTCACGCCCTCACACATTGCGAGATGTCGTGATTCCACTATTGGTGCCCTTGAAGGCGGCGACCGAACCTTTACAAACAAGATTGGGGCTATCTCCACAACACTTGGAGGCTCCCAACAACACCACGAAGCTTCACCACAATGGAGTATGGCTTCGAGGTGACCTCAACCGTCTAGGGTGCTCAACACCCAAGAGTAACAAGATCCGCTAGGGATAAGTGGGGGGAATCAAATTTCTCTTGGTGGAAGTGTAGATCTGGGCCTTCTCAACCAATCCCGAGCAAATCAACAAGTTTGATTGGCTAGAGAGAGAGATCGGGCAAAAATGGAGCTTGGAGCAACAATGGAGCTTTGGGGGAAAGAGGTGGGTCAACTTTGGGGAAGAAGACACCTTTATATAGTGGGGGAACCAATCCAACCGTTATCCCACTGAGCAGCCCCGCACAGAGCGGTAGTACCGCTTGGGCAGGGCGGTACTACTGCTTAGGGTGGTACTACCGCTCTTACCCAGCGGTACTGCCGCGCTGACAGGGTCCTGACCCCAGGGCGGTACTACCGTGGGGGTAGGCGCGGTACTACCGCTTGGAGCGGTACTACCGCCACTACTACCACACTTAGTACCGCAAAACCCGACACGAAAAACATCGTTTTTGAATCGAGGCGGCAGTAGCCCGGAACCACTGCGGTATTACGGCCGAAGACCACAAGCGGTACTACCGCTTGGGAGCGGTACTACCGCTCTGGGAGCGGTACTACCGCTGGGGCAGAACAAAGCATACTCAGGGGGAAAAGGCAGCTCCAATGAAGTGGAAGGAAAACGACGGGTGTGATATGGATGTGTACGTGTTGATTCGACGTGTTGATTCCACCCTAGCCTTACCAAAGCGGATCCCCTCTTGATAGTACGGTGACTCCTACGAAACTAGTCCACCAATAACGAAACGAAGGAGCTACACCGTCTTGAATAAAACACCGAGGGGAGATAATCGTCTCGTGCCAAAGGATGAATCTCTGAAAGAACTTAACGCACACGATTAGTCCGCACAAGCATTGTCATCAATCACCAAAACATCTTGGGGATAAATATGCCCTTACAATCTCCCCCTTTTTGGTGGAATGATGACAATACGGGATTTGCACAATATGAGAGATATAGAACAAGCGCAAAACCCCCAACGTCCTAAAATGTAGATGAGCTCCCCCTAGATGTGTGCTATCTAGATAAGTGCTTTGGACTGCACGGCACACATACTAGGATCAACGCTCCCCCTACATTTTAGAGACCAACCACCTAAGCGGGGTAAATGAGAGTAGCAAAGATAACTTAACAGGATAAGCATGCAACTCATAAGCTAGATAGTGACATAGATAATGATACTGGAAAGATAAGGTAGCATATGTCTCACACCATATGACTCGAACTTAGGTCTCACTGACACAAACCAAACAAAGCAAATGCGAGGAAAACACAAACACAAAAGACGGAAGACACAAAGCACAAATCCCTAAACTCTCTCCCCCTTTGGCATCGAGACACCAAAAAGGAGAGGGAGTGTTGCTACGGCTCCAGGTGAGAGCAAACGAGGGACACACACATCAGAGCTTAGCGGGATCATATGCGCCACCGTCGTCAGTCTGGAAATGCTCGGCATCAGAATCGGTCCACGGGCAGTGCTGCTGAATCCACTCCTCCTCCTCGGTAAGCTGGTCCTCAGAACCACTGATAACTGTAGCACCCAACTAACGCATGAGCTCCTTGTGGTGACCTCGGGCCTTCTTCTCAGCCACATGAGTCATGTACTGACCGTGAGACTCCATGCAGAACAACTTCTTCATCTTGAGCTTGAGCTTCTTTGCCCAAGAGGGCTCTGCCTCAGAAGGCACGTAGTCATCATCATCATCCTCAGCCTCAGCCCCAGTCTCCTCCTCGGTCTCCATGGCAGTAGCAGACGAAGGAACTCCAGTCTTAGGGGCCTGAGTGCCCCAGTTATCCTTCTTCCTTAGACGCTTGACGTCGTGAGAGACCAACTCTTCAGTCTCCAGTAACACCTGGGGATAGACACGATCCCATGCCTTCTCAATGAGCAGCATGATGAACGCACCATAAATCGGGCACTTGTGCTCGGAGATAGCAGATAACAGCTCAGACCACATAACATGAGAGATATCCAGGGACTCTCCGGTGTTCTGTCCCTTCTCACGCTGGCAGAAGAGAAGCATGTCCATGAGATAGGAGTGAACCTGGTCCAGATTCCCGATATGAGGGAAAAGAGTCTCTCTGAAGATACGGTGAAGGATATCCAGATAGGCAGGCAGCTCATAGGTTTCCTTCTTCGTCTCAGGGTTGATCCTCAAAGTGCAGTAGGGCCATAGAGCTTGCTTGTGAGTGGCGTTGGTGCGGCGGTGGGGGCGAAAGCCGACAGAAGACTCAAGACCTAGATGTTGCACCCCAATCAACTCCATGAAAGCTTTCCACTTGACTGAAAGCAACTTGCTATTGGTCATCCAAGTCAGTGTCCTGTCCTCATCAGTCCCAAGGTGAACCATGGCATAGAATTGGGCCACAATATCAACATCATAATCCTTGTTGAATTGCATGATCCCAAGAATGTTCAGTTGAGTGCACATCTGAAGAGCTTCACCAAAGTATTCAGGATCTTTCTCCATATGGTCGGTGTCGATGGAGTGCATGTTGACAAAAAGGTTCTTCTTGGCTTTGAGAACATCAAAGAAGATGGAAAACTGGAACCTGTTCCAGAACGGACGGTTGACCAAAGTGGGATCTTGGTCTTCCTCATACGGGTTGCGGCGGCGCCTTGCCCAGAACTCCTTGGGCGGCATTTCTGGCACGGTTTTGCCTGGCTTTGGCTTGACCCTAGGCTTCTTCTGGAGTTGAGGTGGAGGTGGAGCACTTGAAGAACCTCCGGCAGGCTCGGTGCTGCGGTAGTGCTTGGACGTGGCACGACCGGGGTTGACACGACGAGCCTGATGCTCAGGAACCTCATCACCTGGAACCACACACAAGAACACGCAAACAACCAGAAAGAACGAGCATAAGCCACAAAACACGAGCAAAAAGGATCACTGAGAGGTAGGAGTATGGTGGAAACTGGTAGAGGGCGGTAGTACCGCGACCCGCGAGCGGTAGTACTGCTCCAAGCGGTAGTACCACTCTGGAGAGAGCGGTAGTACCACTCGAGACGGGGAAACAGCAGTTTCCTACTGTTGTGGTCAGATCCGGTACTTCCGTCTTACCAAATAGAAAAAATACTCCAACCAAACACTAATCCAAACTATCTAGAAGTATTCTCCATCCTACTCAAGCCTAGATCTGGCCAAAAATCTAGAGATGCAACTGCTATTACCCCTAAGAAGCTAGATTCGAATTCTAGACAAAAATAAATAGGGAGCAGGGTAATACCCGCATCCATGGCAAGAGGACAAGGTGGGGATCGACTCCACCAAAGGAAATGGAGAGGAGCGCCCCGGAGAGGAAGATCCGCCCGAGCCCTCCCGCGGCGCCGGTTGCTGAAGAGAGAGGAACAGAGCGAGGGGGCGAGCGAATGGATATGGGGGAGAAGAAACTCCCCATGCCCCCGATATAACCCCCTGCCTGCGCCTCACAGCGGTAGTACCGCGCTGGAGGGCGGTAGTACCGCTAGGTGAAGGAAATATGCCCTAGAGGCAATAATAAAGTTATTATTTATTTCCTCATATCATGATAAATGTTTATTATTCATGCTAGAATTGTATTAACCGGAAACATGATACATGTGTGAATACATAGACAAACATATAGTCACTAGTATGCCTCTACTTGACTAGCTCATTAATCAAAGATGGTTATGTTTCCTAACCATAGACATGTGTTGTCATTTGATTAATGGGATCACATCATTAGAAGAATGATGTGATTGACATGACCCATTCTGTTAGCCTAGCACTTGATCGTTTAGTATGTTGCTATTGCTTTCTTCATGACTTATACAAAGTTCCTGCAACTATGAGATTGTGCAACTCCCGTTTATCGGAAGAACACTTTGTGTGCTACCAAACGTCACAACGTAACTGGGTGATTATAAAGGTGATCTACAGGTGTTTCCGAAGGTACATGTTGAGTTGGCATAATTTGAGATTAGGTTTTGTCACTCCGATTGTCGGAGAGGTATCTCTGGGCCCTCTCGGTAATACTCATCACTTAAGCCTTGCAAGCATTATAACTAATGAGTTAGTAATAACATGATGTGTTACAGAATGAGTAAAGAGACTTGCCAGTAACGAGATTGAACTAGGTATTGGATACCGACGATCAAATCTCGGGCAAGTAACATACCGATGACAAAGGGAACAACGTATGTTGTTATGCGGTTTGACCGATAAAGATCTTCGTAGAATATGTAGGAACCAATATGAGCATCCAGGTTCCGTTATTGGTTATTGACCGAGAATAGTTCTAGGTCATGTCTACATAGTTCTCGAACCCGTAGGGTCCGCACGCTTAACGTTACGATGACAGTTTTATTATGAGTTTATAAGTTTTGATGTACCGAAGTTTGTTCGGAGTTCCGGATGTGATCACGGACATGACGAGTAGTCTCTAAATGGTCGAGACATAAAGATTGATATATTGGAAGCCTATATTTGGACATCGGAAAGGTTCCGGGTGAAATCGGGATTTTACCGGAACACCGGGGGGTTACCGGAACCCTCCCGGGGGTTAATGGGCCTTAGTGGGCCATGAGGGAGAAGAGGAGGGCCGGCCAGGGCAGGCCGCGTGCCCCCTCCCCCCTAGTCCGAATAGGACAAGGAAGGGGGGGCGGCGCCCCCCTTTCCTCTTTCCCCTCCCCCCTTTCCTTCTACACCAAGGCAAGAGGGGGGAGTCCTACTCCCGGTGGGAGTAGGACTCCTCCAGGCGCACCCCAAAGGGGCCGGCCGCACCTCCCCCTCCCTCCTTTATATATGGGGGCAAGGGGGCACCCCATAACACACAAGTTGATCTACGGATCGTTCCTTAGCCGTGTGCAGTGCCCCCCTCCACCATATTCCACCTCGGTCATATCGTCACGAAGCTTAGGCGAAGCCCTGCGCCGGTAGAACATCATCATCGTCACCACGCCGTCGTGCTGACGAAACTCATCCCCGAAGCTTTGCTGGATCGGAGCCCAGGGATCGTCATCGAGCTGAACATGTGCTGAACTCGGAGGTGCCGTACGTTCGGTGCTTGGATCGGTCGGATCGTGAAGACGTACGACTACATCAACCGCATTGTGCTAACGCTTCCTCTTATGGTCTACGAGGGTACGTGGACAACACTCTCCCCTCTCGTTGCTATGTCATCACCATGATCTTGCGTGTCCGTAGGAAATTTTTTGAAATTACTACGTTCCCCAACAGTGGCATCCGAGCCTAGGTTTTATGTGTTGATGTTATATGCACGAGTAGAACACAAGTGAGTTGTGGGAGATACAAGTCATACTGCTTACCAGCATGTCATACTTTGGTTCGGCGGTATTGTGAGATGAAGCGGCCCGGACCGACATTACGCGTACGCTTACGCGAGACTGGTTTCACCGTTGCGAGCACTCATGCTTAAAGGTGGCTGGCGGGTGTCTGTCTCTCTCACTTTAGCTGAATCGAGTGTGGCTACGCCCGGTCCTTCCGAAGGTTAAAACAGCACCAACTTGACAAACTATCGTTGTGGTTTTGATGCGTAGGTAAGAACGGTTCTTGATAAGCCCGTAGCAGCCACGTAAAATTTTGCAACAACAAAGTAGAGGACGTCTAACTTGTTTTTGCAGGGCATGTTGTGATGTGATATGGTCAAGACGTGATGCTATATTTTATTGTATGAGATGATCATGTTTTGTAACCGAAGTTATCGACAACTGGCAGGAGCCATATGGTTGTCGCTTTATTGTATGAAATGCAAACGCCCTGTAATTGCTTTACTTTATCACTAAGCGGTAGCGATAGTCGTAGAAGCAATAGTTGGCGAGACGACAACGATGCTACGATGGAGATCAAGGTGTCGCGCCGGTGACGATGGTGATCATGACGGTGCTTCGAAGATGGAGATCACAAGCACAAGATGATAATGGCCATATCATATCACTTATATTGATTGCATGTGATGTTTATCCTTTATGCATCTTATCTTGCTTTGATTGACGGTAGCATTTTAAGATGATCTCTCACTAAAATTATCAAGAAGTGTTCTCCCTGAGTATGCACCATTGCCAAAGTTCGTCGTGCCCAGACACCACGTGATGATCGGGTGTGATAAGCTCTACGTCCATCTACAACGGGTGCAAGCCAGTTTTGCACACGCAGAATACTCAGGTTAAACTTGACGAGCCTAGCATATGCAGATATGGCCTCGGAACACGGAGACCGAAAGGTCGAGCGTGAATCATATAGTAGATATGATCAACATAAAGATGTTCACCATTGAAAACTACTCCATCTCACGTGATGATCGGTTATGGTTTAGTTGATTTGGATCACGTGATCACTTAGATGACTAGAGAGATGTCTGTCCAAGTGGGAGTTCTTAAGTAATATGATTAATTGAACTTAAATTTATCATGAACTTAGTACCTGATAGTATTTTGCTTGTCTATGTTTGTTTGTAGATAGATGGCTTGTGTTGTTGTTCCGTTGAATTTTAATGCGTTCCTTGAGAAAGCAAAGTTGAAAGATGATGGTAGCAATTACACGGACTGGGTCCGTAACCTGAGGATTATCCTCATTGCTGCACAAAAAAGTTACGTCCTGGAAGCACCGCTAGGTGCCAGGCCTGCTGCTGATGCAACTGACGATGTTAAGAACGTCTGGCAGAGCAAAGCTGATGACTACTCTATAGTTCAGTGTGCCATGTTTTACGGCTTAGAACCGGGTCTTCAACGACGTTTTGAACGTCATGGAGCATATGAGATGTTCCAGGAGTTGAAGTTAATATTTCAAGCAAATGCCCGGATTGAGAGATATGAAGTCTCCAATAAGTTCTACAGCTGCAAGATGGAGGAGAATAGTTCTGTCAGTGAACATATACTCAAAATGTCTGGGTATAATAATCACTTGATTCAACTGGGAGTTAATCTTCCGGATGATAGCGTCATTGACAGAATTTTCCAATCACTGCCACCAAGCTACAAGAGCTTTGTGATGAACTATAATATGCAAGGGATGAACAAGACTATTCCCGAGCTTTTCGCAATGCTAAAAGTTGCGGAGGTAGAAATCAAGAAGGAGCATCAAGTGTTGATGGTCAACAAGACCACTAGTTTCAAGAAAAAGGGCAAAGGGAAGAAGAAGGGGAACTTCAAGAAGAATAGCAAGCAAGTTGCTGCTCAAGAGAAGAAACCCAAGTCTGGACCTAAGCCTGAAACTGAGTGTTTCTACTGCAAGCAGACTGGTCACTAGAAGCGGAACTGCCCCAAGTATTTGGCGGATAAGAAGGATGGCAAAGTGAACAAAGGTATATGTGATATACATGTTATTGATGTGTACCTAACTAGAGCTCGTAGTAGCACCTGGGTATTTGATACTGGTTCTGTTGCTAATATTTGCAACTCAAAACAGGGACTACGGAATAAGCTAGCACTGGCCAAGGACGAGGTGACGATGTGCGTGGGAAATGGTTCCAAAGTCGATGTGATCGCGGTCGGCACGCTACCTCTACATCTACCTTCGGGATTAGTTTTAGACCTGAATAATTGTTATTTGGTGCCAGTGTTGAGCATGAACACTATATCTGGATCTTGTTTGATGCGAGACGGTTATTCATTTAAATCAGAGAATAATGGTTGTTCTATTTATATGAGTAATATCTTTTATGGTCATGCACCCTTGAAGAGTGGTCTATTTTTATTAAATCTCGATAGTAGTGATACACATATTCATAGTGTTGAAACCAAAAGATGCAGAGTTAATAATGATAGTGCAACTTATTTGTGGCACTGCCGTTTGGGTCATATCGGTGTAAAGCGCATGAAGAAACTCCATACTGATGGACTTTTGGAATCACTTGATTATGAATCACTTGGTGCTTGCGAACCGTGCCTTATGGGCAAGATGACTAAAACGCCGTTCTCCGGAACTATGAGCGAGCAACTGATTTGTTGGAAATCATACATACTGATGTTTGTGGCCCAATGAATGTTGAGGCTCGCGGCGGGTATCATTATTTTCTCACCTTCACAGATGATTTGAGCAGATATGGGTATATCTACTTGATGAAACACAAGTCTGAAACATTTGAAAGGATCAAAGAATTTCAGAGTGAAGTAGAAAATCATCGTAACAAGAAAATAAAGTTTCTACGATCTGATCGTGGAGGAGAGTATTTGAGTTATGAGTTTGGCCTACACTTGAAACAATGTGGAATAGTTTCGCAACTCACGCCACCTGGAACACCACAACGAAATGGTGTGTCCGAACGTCGTAATCGTACTTTACTTGATATGGTGCGATCTATGATGTCTCTTACTGATTTACCGCTATCGTTTTGGGGTTATGCTTTAGAGACGGCCGCATTCACGTTAAATAGGGCACCATCAAAATCCGTTGAGACGACGCCTTATGAACTGTGGTTTGGCAAGAAACCAAAGTTGTCGTTTCTTAAAGTTTGGGGCTGTGATGCTTATGTGAAGAAACTTCAACCAGATAAGCTCGAACCTAAATCGGAGAAATGTGTCTTCATAGGATACCCAAAAGAGACTATTGGGTACACCTTCTATCACAGATCCGAAGGCAAGACATTCGTTGCTAAGAATGGATCCTTTCTAGAGAAGGAGTTTCTTTCGAAAGAAGTGAGTGGGAGGAAAGTAGAACTTGATGAGATAACTGTATCTACTCCATTATTGGAAAGTAGTTCATCACGAGAACCGGTTCCTGTGACAACTACACCAATTAGTGAGGAAGCTAATGATAATGATCATGAAACTTCAGATCAAGTTTCTACTGAACTTCGTAGGTCTACCAGAGTAAGATCCGCGCCAGAGTGGTATGGTAATCCTATTCTGGAAGTCATGTTACTTGACCATGATGAAGCTACGAACTATGAGGAAGCGATGATGAGCCCGGATTCCGCAAAATGGCTAGAAGCCATGAAATCTGAGATGGGATCCATGTATGAAAACAAAGTATGGACTTTGGTTGACTTGCCCGATGATCGGCAAGCCATTGAGAATAAATGGATCTTTAAGAAGAAGACTGACGCTGATGGTAATATAACTGTCTATAAAGCTCGACTTGTTGCAAAAGGTTTTCGACAAGTTCAAGGGGTTGACTATGATGAGACTTTCTCACCCGTAGCGATGCTTAAGTCCGTCCGAATCATGTTAGCTATTGCTGCATTTCATGATTATGAAATTTGGCAAATGGATGTCAAGACTGCAGTCCTGAATGGATTTCTAGAAGAAGAGTTGTATATGATGCAGCCGGAAGGTTTTGTTGATCCAAAAGGTGCTGACAAAGTGTGCAAGCTCCAGCGTTCCATTTATGGACTGGTGCAAGCATCTCGGAGTTGGAATAAACGCTTTGATAGTGTGATCAAAGCATATGGTTTTGTACAGACTTTTGGAGAAGCCTGTATTTACAAGAAAGTGAGTGGGAGCTCTGTAGCATTTCTAATTTTATATGTAGATGACATATTATTAATTGGAAATGATATAGAATTTCTGGATAGCATAAAAGGATACTTGAATAAAAGTTTTTCAATGAAAGACCTCGGTGAAGCTGCTTACATATTGGGCATCAAGATCTATAGAGATAGATCAAGACGCTTAATAGGACTTTCACAAAGCACATACCTTGACAAAATTTTGAAAAAGTTCAAAATGGATCAGGTAAAGAAAGGATTCTTGCTTGTGCTACAAGGTGTGAAGTTGAGTCAAACTCAATGCCCGACCACAGTAGAAGATAGAGAGAAAATGAAAAATGTTCCCTATGCTTCAGCCATAGGCTCTATCATGTATGCAATGCTGTGTACCAGACCTGACGTATGCTTAGCAATAAGCTTGGCAGGAAGGTACCAAAGTAATCCAGGAGTGGATCACTGGACAGCGGTCAAGAACATCTTGAAATACCTGAAAAGGACTAAGGATATGTTTCTCGTATATGGAGGTGACAAAGAGCTAGTCGTAAACGCTTACGTCGATGCAAGCTTTGACACTGATCCGGATGATTCTAAATCGCAAACCGGATATGTATTTTTATTAAACGGTGGAGCTGTAAGTTGGTGCAGTTCTAAACAAAGCGTCGTAGCGGGATCTACATGTGAAGCGGAGTACATAGCTGCTTCGGAAGCAACAAATGAAGGAGTCTGGATGAAGGAGTTCATTTCCGATCTAGGTGTCATACCTAGTGCATCGGGACCAATGAAGATCTTCTGTGACAATACTGGTGCAATTGCCTTGGCAAAGGAATCCAGATTTCACAAGAGGACCAAGCACATCAAGAGACGCTTCAATTCCATTCGGGACCAAGTCCAAGTGGGAGACATAGAGATTTGCAAAATACATACGGATCTGAATGTTGCAGACCCGTTGACTAAGCCTCTCTCACGAGCAAAACATGATCAACACCAAGACTCCATGGGTGTTAGAATCATTACTATGTAATCTAGATTATTGACTCTAGTGCAAGTGCGAGACTGAAGGAAATATGCCCTAGAGGCAATAATAAAGTTATTATTTATTTCCTCATATCATGATAAATGTTTATTATTCATGCTAGAATTGTATTAACCGGAAACATGATACATGTGTGAATACATAGACAAACATATAGTCACTAGTATGCCTCTACTTGACTAGCTCATTAATCAAAGATGGTTATGTTTCCTAACCATAGACATGTGTTGTCATTTGATTAATGGGATCACATCATTAGAAGAATGATGTGATTGACATGACCCATTCTGTTAGCCTAGCACTTGATCGTTTAGTATGTTGCTATTGCTTTCTTCATGACTTATACAAAGTTCCTGCAACTATGAGATTGTGCAACTCCCGTTTACCGGAAGAACACTTTGTGTGCTACCAAACATCACAACGTAACTGGGTGATTATAAAGGTGATCTACAGGTGTTTCCGAAGGTACATGTTGAGTTGGCATAATTTGAGATTAGGTTTTGTCACTCCGATTGTCGGAGAGGTATCTCTGGGCCCTCTCGGTAATACTCATCACTTAAGCCTTGCAAGCATTATAACTAATGAGTTAGTAATAACATGATGTGTTACAGAACGAGTAAAGAGACTTGCCAGTAACGAGATTGAACTAGGTATTGGATACCGACGATCAAATCTCGGGCAAGTAACATACCGATGACAAAGGGAACAACGTATGTTGTTATGCGGTTTGACCGATAAAGATCTTCGTAGAATATGTCGGAACCAATATGAGCATCTAGGTTCCGCTATTGGTTATTGACCGAGAATAGTTCCAGGTCATGTCTACATAGTTCTCGAACCCGTAGGGTCCGCACGCTTAACGTTACGATGACAGTTTTATTATGAGTTTATAAGTTTTGATGTACCGAAGTTTGTTCGGAGTTCCGGATGTGATCACGGACATGACGAGGAGTCTCGAAATGGTCGAGGCATAAATATTGATATATTGGAAGCCTATATTTGGACATCGGAAAGGTTCCGGGTGAAATCGGGATTTTACCGGAACACCGGGGGGTTACCGGAACCCTCCCGGGGGTTAATGGGCCTTAGTGGGCCATGAGGGAGAAGAGGAGGGCCGGCCAGGGCAGGCCGCGCGCCCCCTCCCCCCTAGTCCGAATAGGACAAGGAAGGGGGGGGGCGGCGCCCCCCTTTCCTCTTTCCCCTCCCCCCTTTCCTTCTCCACCAAGGCAAGAGGGGGGAGTCCTACTCCCGGTGGGAGTAGGACTCCTCCAGGCGCACCCCAAAGGGGCCGGCCGCACCTCCCCCTCCCTCCTTTATATACGGGGGCAAGGGGGCACCCCATAACACACAAGTTGATCTAGGATCGTTCCTTAGCCGTGTGCGGTGCCCCCGTCCACCATATTCCACCTCGGTCATATCGTCGCGAAGCTTAGGCGAAGCCCTGCGCCGGTAGAACATCATCATCGTCACCACGCCGTCGTGCTGACGGAACTCATCCCCGAAGCTTTGCTTGATCGGAGCCCGGGGATCGTCATCGAGCTGAACGTGTGCTGAACTCGGAGGTGCCGTACGTTCGGTGCTTGGATCGGTCGGATCGTGGAGACGTACGACTACATCAACCGCGTTGTGCTAATGCTTCTGCTTCGGTCTACGAGGGTACGTGGACAACACTCTCCCCTCTCGTTGCTATGTCATCACCATGATCTTGCGTGTGCGTAGGAAATTTTTTGAAATTACTACGTTCCCCAACACTACGAGCGGTAGTACCGCTCGCCACCAGCGGTAGTACCGCTCAGCAACCACATGGCTTCTTGACAAACGGCTAAAGCTCCAAACAGACGGGAAAGCAAGGCTAAGGGAAAGAAAAGACCAACAAGGCAACACACACACTAACAACGGTCCAGAAACCACTCAAACAAAACAACCACACGAAACAGAGCGAGCTCTGGCCTCTCTCAAGAGAGGGCAGTGGCCGGAGCCACCTATGTTTGAGTCAATTGGTATGGCACCGCGAAGAATTATCCTTGGGCCCATGACCAAAACTCGTCTTTGAAGCACAAGTACCATAAAAATGGCTAGTGTGAAAGAGTTGATCGTTTTATGCATAATGGGGGGAGGAAGAGTTCATTGAGAGAACAACACTCCCCCTATGTCCATGCCTACATCTAAGCTAGACACCAAGTTGAGTGGGGTGGTGTGTGCAAGGGTTCAAGTCACATTGCTCGAATCAATGATATTTAGCTCATGCCTTAACTCGCGAAATCTTGCTTCATCCAAGGGCTTCGTGAAAATATCTACAAGGTTATCATGAGTGTTGACATACTTGAGCTCGATCTCCCCTCGCCTAATGTGATACCGGATGAAATGATACCGAATCTCAATATGCTTCGTCTTGAAGTGTTGCACCGGGTTGAGAGAAATCTTGATGGCACTTTCATTGTCACACCAAAGAGTCACTTTGTCACAAATGACACCGTATTCCTTTAAAGTTTGCCTCGTCCATAAAAGTTGTGCACAACAACTACCGGCCGCCACATATTTCGCTTCGGTGGACGAGAGAGATACACAACTTTGCTTTTTGGAAGACCAACTCACCAAAGAGCACCCAAGAAACTGGCACCCTCCAGAAGTGGACTTCCTATCCACTTTGTCTCCCGCCCAATCGGAATCCGTAAATCCTTCAAGTTTGAAGCTTGCCCCTCTTGGGTACCATAAGCCAAAGTTTGGGGTATGAGCCAAATATCGAAAGATTCGCTTGACCGCCACATAGTGACTTTCCTTCGGTGCGGCTTGAAACCGTGCACACATCCCCACACTCAACATGATAT